>NC_091305.1:50982384-51077384 GCF_038502225.1 Cherax quadricarinatus | reverse complement strand
TGTGTCTGCGGTCTTCTTTGCCCTTCCCCAATATTCATGACTTTGCATTTGGCAGGGTTAAACTCAAGGAGCCAGTTGCTGGACCAGGCTTGTAGCCTGTCCAGGTCTCTGTAGTCCTGCCTGTTTCTCATCCGATTTGATTCTCCTCATTAACTTCACATCATCTGCAAACAAGGACACTTCTGAGTCTATCCCTTCCGTTATGTCGTTCACATATACCAAGAACAGCACAGGTCCTATGACTGACCCCTGTGGAACCCCGCTTGTCACAGGCGCCCACTCTGACACCTCGTCACGTACCATGACTCGTTGTTGCCTCCCTGTCAGGTATTCTCTGATCCATTGCAGTGCCTTTCCTGTTATGTGTGCCTGATCCTCTAGCTTTTGCAGTAACCTCTTGTGAGGAACTGTGTCGAAGGCTTTCTTGTAGTCCAAAAAAATGCAGTCGATCCACCCCTCTCTTGTCTTACTTCTGTCACCTTGTCATAAAACTCTAGTAGGTTTGTGACACAGGATTTTCCTTCCCTGAAACCGTGCTGGTTGTCAATTATACACTTGTTTCTTTATAGGTGCTCCACCACTCTCCTCCTGTGTGTGTGTGTGTGTGTGTGTGTGTGTGTGTGTGTGTTTGTGTGTGTGTGTGTGTGTGTGTGTTTGTGTGTGTGTGTGTGTGTGTAAATCTCTTAAAAGTTTCCCATAGCTGTAAATGATAATAATAATAATTATAATAATTTGTTATTAGTCGTAGTCAGTCTTGACATTTTTTCAACGATGGTTAATGTTTTCTTTATTCTAAATAATATTTCCTCTCTTGCAGGTTAGTTTGTGCAAGGCAGCCTCAGGGTAACCAGGTGAGTCAGTAGGGTCACCAGGCATCAGGTGAGTCAGTAGGGTCACCACGCATCAGGTGAGTCAGTAGGGTCACCAGACATCAGGTGAGTCGTAGGTTGACCAGGCATCAGGTGAGTCAGTAGGTTGACCAGACCTCAGGTGAGTCAGTAGGGTCACCAGGCATCAGGTGAGTCAGTAGGCTGACCTGGCATTAGGTGAGTCACCTGAAGTAAAGTCATCACAAGTGCGTCACTGCTAAGTTTGGCTGTCATGAATGAATACTGTGGCTGGCTGGCTGGTTCCTGGGTGTCATGAGTTACGAACACTCCCTACACTCCCTTTACTCTCTCTATCTCTCTCTCTCGTTCTAGGTGCTTCATATGCTCTAGTTGGAGTTTGGTGTAGCATACCATAAGGTACAATATACAAACAAGATAGAAAGCAAAGTTGGTGCCATGTGTGAGCCACACTTGACACCCTCCACACATCACAACAACAGCTAGACACATGCACTACTGACTCCTGCAATCTTGTATTTGTAAAGAAATGGAAAAAAGATATAGAACTACGAACTTAGATTCACAAAGAAGGTAGAAGAACATTGGTAAAAAAAAGTATAGAGACCAATGACACTAACAACACACAATCTAGATACCAGTGACACTAACAACACATAATCTAGAGACCAATGACACTAACAACACACAATCTAGAGACCAGTGACACTAACAACACATAATCTAGAGACCTGTGACACTAACAACACACAATCTAGAGACCAGTGACACTAACAACACATAATCTAGAGACCAATGACACTAACAACACACAATCTAGAGACCAGTGACACTAACAACACATAATCTAGAGACCAGTGACACTAACAACACACAATCTAGAGACCAGTGACACTAACAACACATAATCTAAAGACCAATGACACTAACAACACACAATCTAGAGACCAGTGACACTAACAACACATAATCTAGAGACCAATGACACTAACAACACACAATCTAGATACCAGTGACACTAACAACACATAATCTAGAGACCAATGACACTAACAACACACAATCTAGAGACCAGTGACACTAACAACACATAATCTAGAGACCAATGACACTAACAACACACAATATAGAGACCAGTGACACTAACAACACATAATCTAGAGACCAATGACACTAACAACACATAATCTAGAGACCAATGACACTAACAACACACAATCTAGAGACCAGTGACACTAACAACACACAATCTAGAGACCAGTGACACTAACAACACATAATCTAGATACCAGTGACACTAACAACACATAATCTAGAGACCAATGACACTAACAACACACAATCTAGAGACCAGTGACACTAACAACACATAACCTAGAGACCAATGACACTAACAACACACAATCTAGAGACCAGTGACACTAACAACACATAATCTAGAGACCATTGACACTAACAACACACAATCTAGAGACCAGTGACACTAACAACACACAATCTAGAGACCAATGACACTAACAACACACAATCTAGAGACCAGTGACACTAACAACACACAATCTAGAGACCAATGACACTAACAACACATAATCTAGAGACCAATGACACTAACAACACACAATCTAGAGACCAGTGACACTAACAACACACAATCTAGAGACCAATGACACTAACAACACATAATCTAGAGACCAATGACACTAACAACACACAATCTAGAGACCAGTGACACTAACAACACACAATCTAGATACCAGTGACACTAACAACACACAATCTAGAGACCAGTGACTCTAACAACACACAATCTAGAGACCAATGACACTAACAACACACAATCTAGAGACCAATGACACTAACAACACACAATCTAGAGACCAATGACACTAACAACACACATAATCTAGAGACCAGTGACACTAACAACACATAATCTAGAGACCAATGACACTAACAACACACAATCTAGAGACCAATGACACTAACAACACACATAATCTAGAGACCAATGACACTAACAACACACATAATCTAGAGACCAGTGACACTAACAACACATAATCTAGAGACCAATGACACTAACAACACACAATCTAGAGACCAATGACACTAACAACACACATAATCTAGAGACCAGTGACACTAACAACACATAATCTAGAGACCAATGACACTAACAACACATAATCTAGAGACCAATGACACTAACAACACACATAATCTAGAGACCAATGACACTAACAACACATAATCTAGAGACCAATGATACTAACAACACACATAATCTAGAGACCAATGACACTAACACATAATCTAGAGACCAGTGACACTAACAACACACATAATCTAGAGACCAATGACACTAACAACACATAATCTAGAGACCAATGACACTAACAACACATAATCTAGAGACCAATGACACTAACAACACACAATCTAGAGACCAATGACACTAACAACACACAATCTAGAGACCAGTGACACTAACAACACACAATCTAGAGACCAATGACACTAACAACACACAATCTAGAGACCAGTGACACTAACAACACACAATCTAGAGACCAATGACACTAACAACACACAATCTAGAGACCAGTGACACTAACAACACACAATCTAGAGACCAATGACACTAACAACACACAATCTAGAGACCAGTGACACTAACAACACACAATCTAGAGACCAGTGACACTAACAACACATAATCTAGAGACCAATGACACTAACAACACATAATCTAGAGACCAATGACACTAACAACACACAATCTAGAGACCAATGACACTAACAACACACAATCTAGAGACCTGTGACACTAACAACACACAATCTAGAGACCTTTGACACTAACAACACACAATCTAGAGACCTGTGACACTAACAACACACAATCTAGAGACCAATGACACTAACAACACACAATCTAGAGACCTTTGACACTAACAACACACAATCTAGAGACCTGTGACACTAACAACACACAATCTAGAGACCAATGACACTAACAACACACAATCTAGAGACCTTTGACACTAACAACACACAATCTAGAGACCTGTGACACTAACAACACACAATCTAGAGACCAGTGACACTAACAACACACAATCTAGAGACCTGTGACACTAACAAAACATTTAATAATCTTTCAAAATTTGATGAAATCCCAAATCACTGATTTTAAGGAGAAGCTTGTGACCTGCACCTGCGATCACCGTAGTCTTCAAGACTACGGTGATCTTCAACAACTCCAAGGCTGAGGGACTGATTACCTCATCTTTTGTATATGGTTCTACAGTCTTAAGATTATGTCCTTGTTTTGTACTGATAAAGCCACTGGTTGGCAAAACGTCTACAAATAAAGTTACCAGATGTTGCACATATTTCTAATTCTTCGTCAAGTACATGAATGTGTATGAGTTGGACCTGCTAAGCATGGTCCATTAGTATAGATGAATGGTTCAGAGAACCGACTAGTTGATAAATTAGACACACGTGCAACACTGCTGTAGTGCTCCTTCCTTCTTATGTTCTTATGAGTTATCTATGGTGAGATAATGATGACCAGACTCAGGGTTAATCCTTGCTAACCTGCTCCAGAACATCAAGTTTTTGTCTTGTTGCTTTGTGAATGTGTTCAAAACCTGTTTTTGAGTCATCGCTCACACAGCTTGGGTTTCTTAATACTTGTCCGATTCCTTGCAACACGTCCTAGCCGAATATTGCAGGTTAATAAGGGACGGGTAACCGCAAAGTGGACGCACCTTTAATTCGTGTAACGTTAAGCTGCTGACACTTGTATCTCCTGGGACCAGCGTCGGAGCTTGTATAAACACGTGGTTCACTCTCCAGGAAAACGATTCTCTGGGAGCTGGCATTCACTGGTCATCAAACTCTGACCTTCAGTTCGACAGGTTTATTATATACACTAACGAATCATCACGTTCATTCACAGAATGTCACATACACCTGTTGACCTGTGTTCAGACATTACTTGTTAGTTGCTATTCTGTGAGGTTTTTATGTTACTTCACTATTGCTATACAACACAGTTGCCCTCAAAGATTTATTAAGTTATACCATGAATTAAAGATCCTAGACTTCACCTAACGAAACAGACAAAGCAAATACGATAATAATTATGGACAAGGTAGATTATAGTGGAAAAATGAACATGTTATTAGAAGACGGAGGAACTTACGTGACTAAATTATTCCTGGTTATATTTTGTCACAGATGAGAGTTCACAGGCCACAGTTAGTGTTTCAACAGGTGTTAGAAAGAATCAGTGGAGTCAAAAAAGTGATGAAAGTACTGAAATTCATGGAAAAAAAAGCATGGCTAATGTACTTCCTATTCTTAAAGCAGGAGATAAGTCGTTACGGTCTAATTACCATCCAGTGAGCCTGACCTCAGTTGCAGACAAATTGCTAAATCTGATAAAAGACCCCACCTTGATAAGCATAATCACATTAATGATACTCAGCATGGATTCACGAGGGGCCGTTCCTGCCTGACTAATTTCCTGACCTCGTCAATAAAGCATTTGAGGCAGATGATCATGATAAAGAATTCAATGTTATATATTTGAATTGTAGTAAAATTTTTGACAAAACACAAAAAAAAAAACTTAAGAAAGTGGGGGAAAAGTCCTGTCATGGATCGAGGCTGACCAACAAGAAGCATTGTGTGTGTTCATAAATGCAGTGAAATTTGAGTGGGGGTAAGTAACACGTGGCGTTCCACAGGGATCAGTTTTAGGCCCATTGTTGTTCATAATATACATTAATGAAATTCGCCGATGACACGAAAATAGACTGGAAAATTGATTCATAGGGAGATGTCACTGAGCTTCGGGAGGATTTAGACAAACTCATGTCATGGTCGGAAAAATGACATATGGAATTCATTGTAGATAAATGCAAAATGCGAGTTACAGTAAGCAGTGCCTGAGCATATGTAATAAGGCAAACAGATTACTGGGATTTATATCAAGAAGTATAAATAACTGGAGTCCATATCATTAGTAAAGCCTCACTTAGATTTTACAGCTCAGTTCTGGTCTCCATACTACAGGATGCAATAAGATCACAGTGAACAGATGATATCACAATATGCAGAACAACCACTGTGAAAAAAACAGTGAAATTCCCAGCGCTTTTTTTTATTTCTCACATTATCAAGGAACTGTAATGTGAGAAATCACGAAAGCGTTGGGAATTTCACTATTTTTTTCACAGTGGTTGTTCTGTATATTAAAGAATATATATAAATTCGTTAGAGAAGAATGACAAAATTAATTCATTGCATAAGGAATCTTCCATACAAAGAGAGAGCGAAATCCCTTAACCTACATTATCTTGTAATACGTAGAATAAGGGGAGACGTGACTGAAGTATATAATTGGAAGATGGGCATAAATAAGGGAGATATAAATAAGGTTCTGAAGATATCCCTTCAGGAAAGAACTCGAAATAATGGATTAAAATTCGATAAATTTAAATTTAGAAATGATATAGGGAACTACTACTTATAAAATAGAGTAGTGGATGAGTGGAGAAGTGTGTTAGTAGGGTGGTTGAAGCTTAAAGCTGGAGAAGTGTGTTAGTAGGGTGGTTGAAGCTTAAAGCTGGAGAAGTGTGTTAGTAGGGTGGTTGAAGCTAAAAGCTGGAGAAGTGTGTTAGTAGGGTGGTTGAAGCTAAAGCTGGAGAAGTGTGTTAGTAGGGTGGTTAAAGCTTAAAGCTGGAGAAGTGTGTTAGTAGGGTGGTTGAAGCTAAAAGCTGGAGAAGTGTGTTAGTAGGGTGGTTGAAGCTAAAGCTGGAGAAGTGTGTTAGTAGGGTGGTTGAAGCTTAAAGCTGGAGAAGTGTGTTAGTAGGGTGGTTGAAGCTTAAAGCTGGAGAAGTGTGTTAGTAGGGTGGTTGAAGCTTAAAGCTGGAGAAGTGTGTTAGTAGGGTGGTTGAAGCTTAAAGCTGGAGAAGTGTGTTAGTAGGGTGGTTGAAGCTAAAAGCTGGAGAAGTGTGTTAGTAGGGTGGTTGAAGCTAAAGCTGGAGAAGTGTGTTAGTAGGGTGGTTAAAGCTTAAAGCTGGAGAAGTGTGTTAGTAGGGTGGTTGAAGCTAAAAGCTGGAGAAGTGTGTTAGTAGGGTGGTTGAAGCTAAAGCTGGAGAAGTGTGTTAGTAGGGTGGTTGAAGCTTAAAGCTGGAGAAGTGTGTTAGTAGGGTGGTTGAAGCTTAAAGCTGGAGAAGTGTGTTAGTAGGGTGGTTGAAGCTTAAAGCTGGAGAAGTGTGTTAGTAGGGTGGTTGAAGCTTAAAGCTGGAGAAGTGTGTTAGTAGGGTGGTTGAAGCTAAAAGCTGGAGAAGTGTGTTAGTAGGGTGGTTGAAGCTAAAGCTGGAGAAGTGTGTTAGTAGGGTGGTTAAAGCTTAAAGCTGGAGAAGTGTGTTAGTAGGGTGGTTGAAGCTAAAAGCTGGAGAAGTGTGTTAGTAGGGTGGTTGAAGCTAAAGCTGGAGAAGTGTGTTAGTAGGGTGGTTGAAGCTTAAAGCTGGAGAAGTGTGTTAGTAGGGTGGTTGAAGCTTAAAGCTGGAGAAGTGTGTTAGTAGGGTGGTTGAAGCTTAAAGCTGGAGAAGTGTGTTAGTAGGGTGGTTGAAGCTTAAAGCTGGAGAAGTGTGTTAGTAGGGTGGTTGAAGCTTAAAGCTGGAGAAGTGTGTTAGTAGGGTGGTTGAAGCTAAAAGCTGGAGAAGTGTGTTAGTAGGGTGGTTGAAGCTAAAGCTGGAGAAGTGTGTTAGTAGGGTGGTTGAAGCTAAAGCTGGAGAAGTGTGTTAGTAGGGTGGTTGAAGCTTAAAGCTGGAGAAGTGTGTTAGTAGGGTGGTTGAAGCTAAAAGCTGGAGAAGTGTGTTAGTAGGGTGGTTGAAGCTAAAAGCTGGAGAAGTGTGTTAGTAGGGTGGTTGAAGCTTAAAGCTGGAGAAGTGTGTTAGTAGGGTGGTTGAAGCAAAAAGCTGGAGAAGTGTGTTAGGGTGGTTGAAGCTTAAAGCTGGAGAAGTGTGTTAGTAGGGTGGTTGAAGCTAAAAGCTGGAGAAGTGTGTTAGGGTGGTTGAAGCTAAAGCTGGAGAAGTGTGTTAGTAGGGTGGTTGAAGCTTAAAGCTGGAGAAGTGTGTTAGTAGGGTGGTTGAAGCTAAAAGCTGGAGAAGTGTGTTAGTAGGGTGGTTGAAGCTAAAAGCTGGAGAAGTGTGTTAGTAGGGTGGTTGAAGCTTAAAGCTGGAGAAGTGTGTTAGTAGGGTGGTTGAAGCAAAAAGCTGGAGAAGTGTGTTAGGGTGGTTGAAGCTTAAAGCTGGAGAAGTGTGTTAGTAGGGTGGTTGAAGCTAAAAGCTGGAGAAGTGTGTTAGGGTGGTTGAAGCTAAAGCTGGAGAAGTGTGTTAGTAGGGTGGTTGAAGCTTAAAGCTGGAGAAGTGTGTTAGTAGGGTGGTTGAAGCTTAAAGCTGGAGAAGTGTGTTAGTAGGGTGGTTGAAGCTAAAGCTGGAGAAGTGTGTTAGTAGGGTGGTTGAAGCTAAAGCTGGAGAAGTGTGTTAGTAGGGTGGTTGAAGCTAAAGCTGGAGAAGTGTGTTAGTAGGGTGGTTGAAGCTTAAAGCTGGAGAAGTGTGTTAGTAGGGTGGTTGAAGCTTAAAGCTGGATAAGTGTGTTAGTAGGGTGGTTGAAGCTAAAGCTGGAGAAGTGTGTTAGTAGGGTGGTTGAAGCTTAAAGCTGGAGAAGTGTGTTAGTAGGGTGGTTGAAGCTTAAAGCTGGAGAAGTGTGTTAGTAGGGTGGTTGAAGCTAAAGCTGTAGAAGTGTGTTAGGGTGGTTGAAGCTAAAGCTGGAGAAGTGTGTTAGTAGGGTGGTTGAAGCTAAAGCTGGAGAAGTGTGTTAGCAGCGTGGTTGAAGCTAAAGCTGGAGAAGTGTGTTAGGGTGGTTGAAGCTAAAGCTGGAGAAGTGTGTTAGTAGGGTGGTTGAAGCTAAAGCTGGAGAAGTGTGTTAGTAGGGTTGAAGCTAAAGCTGGAGAAGTGTGTTAGTAGGGTGGTTGAAGCTAAAGCTGGAGAAGTGTGTTAGTAGGGTGGTTGAAGCTAAAAGCTGGAGAAGTGTGTTAGTAGGGTGGTTGAAGCTAAATCTGGAGAAGTGTGTTAGTAGGGTGGTTGAAGCTAAAGCTGGAGAAGTGTGTTAGTAGGGTGGTTGAAACTTAGAGCTGGAGAAGTGTGTTAGTAGGGTGGTTGAAGCTAAAGCTAGAGAAGTGTGTTAGTAGGGTGGTTGAAGCTTAAAGCTGGAGAAGTGTGTTAGGGTGGTTGAAGCTTAAAGCTGGAGAAGTGTGTTAGTAGGGTGGTTGAAGCTAAAGCTGGAGAAGTGTGTTAGTAGGGTGGTTGAAGCTTAAAGCTGGAGAAGTGTGTTAGTAGGGTGGTTGAAGCTTAAAGCTGGAGAAGTGTGTTAGTAGGGTGGTTGAAGCTTAAAGCTGGAGAAGTGTGTTAGTAGGGTGGTTGAAGCTTAAAGCTGGAGAAGTGTGTTAGTAGGGTGGTTGAAGCTAAAGCTGGAGAAGTGTGTTAGTAGGGTGGTTGAAGCTTAAAGCTGGAGAAGTGTGTTAGTAGGGTGGTTGAAGCTTAAAGCTGGAGAAGTGTGTTAGTAGGGTGGTTGAAGCTTAAAGCTGGAGAAGTGTGTTAGTAGGGTGGTTGAAGCTAAAGCTGGAGAAGTGTGTTAGTAGGGTGGTTGAAGCTTAAAGCTGGAGAAGTGTGTTAGTAGGGTGGTTGAAGCTTAAAGCTGGAGAAGTGTGTTAGTAGGGTGGTTGAAGCTAATAGCTGGAGAAGTGTGTTAGTAGGGTGGTTGAAGCTTAAAGCTGGAGAAGTGTGTTAGTAGGGTGGTTGAAGCTTAAAGCTGGAGAAGTGTGTTAGTAGGGTGGTTGAAGCTTAAAGCTGGAGTAGTGTGTTAGTAGGGTGGTTGAAGCTTAAAGCTGGAGAAGTGTGTTAGGGTGGTTGAAGCTTAAAGCTGGAGAAGTGTGTTAGTAGGGTGGTTGAAGCTTAAAGCTGGAGAAGTGTGTTAGTAGGGTGGTTGAAGCTAAAGCTGGAGAAGTGTGTTAGTGGGGTGGTTGAAGCTTAAAGCTGGAGAAGTGTGTTAGTAGGGTGGTTGAAGCTAAAGCTGGAGAAGTGTGTTAGGGTGGTTGAAGCTAAAGCTGGAGAAGTGTGTTAGTAGGGTGGTTGAAGCTAAAGCTGGAGAAGTGTGTTGGTAGGGTGGTTGAAGCTAAAGCTGGAGAAGTGTGTTAGTAGGGTGGTTGAAGCTAAAGCTGGAGAAGTGTGTTAGTAGGGTGGTTGAAGCTAAAGCTGGAGAAGTGTGTTAGTAGGGTTGTTGAAGCTAAAGCTGGAGAAGTGTGTTAGTAGGGTGGTTGAAGCTGAAGCTGGAGAAGTGTGTTAGTAGGTTGGTTGAAGCTAAATCTGGAGAAGTGTGTTAGTAGGGTGGTTGAAGCGTAAAGCTGGAGAAGTGTGTTAGTAGGGTGGTTGAGGCTTAAAGCTGGAGAAGTGTGTTAGTAGGGTGGTTGAAGTTTAAAGCTGGAGAAGTGTGTTAGTAGGGTGGTTGAAGCTTAAAGCTGGAGAAGTGTGTTAGTAGGGTGGTTGAAGCTTAAAGCTGGAGAAGTGTGTTAGTAGGGTGGTTGAAGCTAAAGCTGGAGAAGTGTGTTAGTAGGGTGGTTGAAGCTAAAGCTGGAGAAGTGTGTTAGTAGGGTGGTTGAAGCTAAAGCTGGAGAAGTGTGTTAGTAGGGTGGTTGAAGCTTAAAGCTGGAGAAGTGTGTTAGTAGGGTGGTTGAAGCTTAAAGCTGGAGAAGTGTGTTAGTAGGGTGGTTGAAGCTTAAAGCTGGAGAAGTGTGTTAGTAGGGTGGTTGAAGCTAAAGCTGGAGAAGTGTGTTAGTAGGGTGGTTGAAGCTAAAGCTGGAGAAGTGTGTTAGTAGGGTGGTTGAAGCTTAAAGCTGGAGAAGTGTGTTAGTAGGGTGGTTGAAGCTTAAAGCTGGAGAAGTGTGTTAGTAGGGTGGTTGAAGCTTAAAGCTGGAGAAGTGTGTTAGTAGGGTGGTTGAAGCTAAAAGCTGGAGAAGTGTGTTAGTAGGGTGGTTGAAGCTATAAGCTGGAGAAGTGTGTTAGTAGGGTGGTTGAAGCTTAAAGCTGGAGAAGTGTGTTAGTAGGGTGGTTGAAGCTAAAGCTGGAGAAGTGTGTTAGTAGGGTGGTTGAAGCTAAAGCTGGAGAAGTGTGTTAGTAGGGTGGTTGAAGCTTAAAGCTGGAGAAGTGTGTTAGTAGGGTGGTTGAAGCTAAAGCTGGAGAAGTGTGTTAGTAGGGTGGTTGAAGCTAAAGCTGGAGAAGTGTGTTAGTAGGGTGGTTGAAGCTTAAAGCTGAAGAAGTGTGTTAGTAGGGTGGTTGAAGCTAAAGCTGGAGAAGTGTGTTAGTAGAGTGGTTGAAGCCAAAGCTGGAGAAGTGTGTTAGTAGGGTGGTTGAAGCTTAAAGCTGGAGAAGTGTGTTAGTAGGGTGGTTGAAGCTAAAACTGGAGAAGTGTGTTAGTAGGGTGGTTGAAGCTTAAAGCTGGAGAAGTGTGTTAGTAGGGTGGTTGAAACTAAAGCTGGAGAAGTGTGTTAGTAGGGTGGTTGAAGCTAAAGCTGGAGAAGTGTGTTAGTAGGGTGGTTGAAGCTAAAGCTGGAGAAGTGTGTTAGTAGGGTGGTTGAAGCTTAAAGCTGGAGAAGTGTGTTAGTACGGTGGTTGAAGCTAAAGCTGGAGAAATGTGTTAGTAGGGTGGTTGAAGCTTAAAGCTGGAGAAGTGTGTTAGTAGGGTGGTTGAAGCTAAAAGCTGGAGAAGTGTGTTAGTAGGGTGGCTGAAGCTAAAAGCTGGAGAAGTGTGTTAGTAGGGTGGTTGAAGCTAAAGCTGGAGAAGTGTGTTAGTAGGGTGGTTGAAGCTTAAAGCTGGAGAAGTGTGTTAGTAGGGTGGTTGAAGCTAAAAGCTGGAGAAGTGTGTTAGTAGGGTGGTTGAAGCTAAAAGCTGGAGAAGTGTGTTAGTAGGGTGGTTGATGCTAAAGCTGGAGAAGTGTGTTAGTAGGGTGGTTGAAGCTAAAGCTGGAGAAGTGTGTTAGTAGGGTGGTTGAAGCTAAAGCTGGAGAAGTGTGTTAGGGTGGTTGAAGCTAAAGCTGGAGAAGTGTGTTAGTGGGGTGGTTGAAGCTTAAAGCTCGGGTACCTTCAAATATAGCTTAGATAAATACATGAGTGAGAGGGGTTGGATTTGAGTGTGACTTGCACTTGAGATAATAGGGTTAGTAGTGGTTATCAACCACTGAGTGTGTTGTTTGGTTGTCAGCCACTGAGTGTGTTGTTTGGTTGTCAGCCACTGAGTGTGTTGTTTGGTTGTCAGCCACTGAGTGTGTTGGTTAGTTAACCACTGAGTGTGTTGTTTGGTTGTCAGCCACTGAGTGTGTTGTTTGGTTAACAACCACTGAGTGTGTTGTTTGGTTAACAGCCACTGAGTATGTTGTTTGGTTAACAACCATTGAGTGTGTTTGGTTAACAGACACTGAGTGTGTTGTTTGGTTAACCATTGAGTGTGTTTGGTTAACAGCCACTGAGTATGTTGTTTGGTTAACAGACACTGAGTGTGTTGTTTGGTTAACAGACACTGAGTGTGTTGTTTGATTAACAACCATTGAGTGTGTTTGGTTAACAGCCACTGAGTGTGGTTAACAGACACTGAGTGTGTTGTTTGGTTAACAGACACTGAGTGTGTTGTTTGGTTAACAACCATTGAGTGTGTTTCGTTAACAGACACTGAGTGTGTTGTTTGGTTAACAACCATTGAGTGTGTTTGGTTAACAGCCACTGAGTGTGTTGTTTGGTTAACAGCCGCTGAGTGTGTTGTTTGGTTAACAGCCACTGAGTGTGTTGTTTGGTTAACAACCACTGAGTGTGTTGTTTGGTTAACAGCCACTGAGTGTGTTTGGTTAACAGCCACTGAGTGTTTGGTTAACAGCCATTGAGTGTGTTTGGTTAACAGCCACTGAGTGTGTTGTTTGGTTAACAGCCACTGAGTGTGTTTGGTTAACAGCCATTGAGTGTGTTTGGTTAACAACCACTGAGTGTGTTGTTTGGTTAACAGCCACTGAGTGTGTTTGGTTAACAGCCACTGAGTGTGTTGTTTGGTTAACAGCCACTGAGTGTGTTGTTTGGTTAACAACCATTGTGTTTGGTTAACAACCACTGAGTGTGTTGTTTGGTTAACAGCCACTGAGTGTGTTTGGTTAACAGCCACTGAGTGTGTTTGGTTAACAGCCACTGAGTGTGTTGTTTGGTTAACAGCCACTGAGTGTGTTTGGTTAACAGCCATTGAGTGCGTTTGGTTAACAGCCACTGAGTGTGTTGTTTGGTTAACAACCATTGAGTGTGTTGTTTGGTTAACAACCACTGAGTGTGTTGTTTGGTTGTCAGCCACTGAGTGTGTTGTTTGGTTAACAACCACTGAGTGTGTTGTTTGGTTAACAGCCACTGGGTGTGTTGTTTGGTTGTCAGCCACTGAGTGTGTTGTTTGGTTAACAACCACTGAGTGTGTTGTTTGCTTAACAGCCACTGAGTGTGTTGTTTGGTTAACAGCCACTGAGTGTGTTTGGTTAACAACCATTGAGTGTGTTTGGTTAACAACCACTGTGTTGTTTGGTTAAAAACCATTGAGTGTGTTTGGTTAACAGCCACTGAGTGTGTTTTTTAACAGCCTCTGAGTGTGTTTGGTTAACAACCACTGAGTGTGTTGTTTGGTTAACAACCATTGAGTGTGTTTGGTTAACAGCCACTGAGTGTGTTGTTTGGTTAACCACTGAGTGTGTTGTTTGGTTAACAGCCACTGAGTGTGTTGTTTGGTTAACCATTGAGTGTGTTTGGTTAACAGCCACTGAGTGTGTTGTTTGGTTAACAGTCACTGAGTGTGTGTGGCTAACAGCCACTGAGTGTGTTGTTTGGTTAACAGCCACTGAGTATGTTGTTTGGTTAACAGCCACTGAGTGTGTTTGGTTAACAGACACTGAGTGTGTTGTTTGGTTAACAACCATTGAGTGCGTTTGGTTAACAGCCACTGAGTGTGGTTAACAGACACTGAGTGTGTTGTTTGGTTAACAACCATTGAGTGTGTTTGGTTAACAGACACTGAGTGTGTTGTTTGGTTAACAGACACTGAGTGTGTTGTTTGATTAACAACCATTGAGTGTGTTTGGTTAACAGCCACTGAGTGTGGTTAACAGACACTGAGTGTGTTGTTTGGTTAACAGACACTGAGTGTGTTGTTTGGTTAACAACCATTGAGTGTGTTTCGTTAACAGACACTGAGTGTGTTGTTTGGTTAACAACCATTGAGTGTGTTTGGTTAACAGCCACTGAGTGTGTTGTTTGGTTAACAACCATTGAGTGTGTTTGGTTAACAGCCACTGAGTGTGGTTAACAGACACTGAGTGTGTTGTTTGGTTAACAGACACTGAGTGTGTTATTTGGTTAACAACCATTGAGTGTGTTTCGTTAACAGCCACTGAGTGTGTTGTTTGGTTAACGACCATTGAGTGTGTTTGGTTAACAGCCACTGAGTGTGTTGTTTGGTTAACAGCCACTGAGTGTGTTGTTTGGTTAACAGCCACTGAGTGTGTTGTTTGGTTAACAACCACTGAGTGTGTTGTTTGGTTAACAGCCACTGAATGTGTTTGGTTAATAGCCACTGAGTGTGTTTGGTTAACAGCCATTGAGTGTGTTTGGTTAACAGCCACTGAATGTGTTGTTTGGTTAACAGCCACTGAGTGTGTTTGGTTAACAGCCATTGAGTGTGTTTTGTTAACAACCACTGAGTGTGTTGTTTGGTTAACAGCCACTGAGTATGTTTGGTTAACAGCCATTGAGTGTGTTTGGTTAACAACCACTGAGTGTGTTTGGTTAACAGTCATTGAGTGTGTTTGGTTAACAGCCACTGAGTGTGTTGTTTGGTTAACAGCCACTGAGTGTGTTGTTTGGTTAACAACCATTGTGTTTGGTTAACCACTGAGTGTGTTGTTTGGTTAACAGCCACTGAGTGTTTGGTTAACAGCCACTGAGTGTGTTTGGTTAACAGCCACTGAGTGTGTTGTTTGGTTAACAGCCACTGAGTGTGTTGTTTGGTTAACAGCCACTGAGTGTGTTGTTTGGTTTACAACCATTGAGTGTGTTTGGTTAACAGCCACTGAGTGTGGTTAACAGACACTGAGTGTGTTGTTTGGTTAATAGACACTGAGTGTGTTGTTTGGTTAACAGCCACTGAGTGTGTTGTTTGGTTAACAGCCACTGAGTGTGTTGTTTGGTTAACAGCCACTGAGTGTGTTGTTTGGTTAACAACCACTGAGTGTGTTTGGTTAACAGCCACTGAGTGTGTTTGGTTAACAGCCATTGAGTGTGTTTGGTTAACAGCCACTGAGTGTGTTGTTTGGTTAACAGCCACTGAGTGTGTTTGGTTAACAGCCATTGAGTGTGTTTGGTTAACAACCACTGAGTGTGTTTGGTTAACAGTCATTGAGTGTGTGTGGTTAACAGCCACTGAGTGTGTTGTTTGGTTAACAGCCACTGAGTGTGTTGTTTGGTTAACAACCGTTGTGTTTGGTTAACAACCACTGAGTGTGTTGTTTGGTTAACAGCCACTGAGTGTGTTTGGTTAACAGCCACTGAGTGTGTTTGGTTAACAGCCATTGAGTGTGTTTGGTTAACAGCCATTGAGTGTGTTTGGTTAACAGCCACTGAGTGTGTTGTTTGGTTAACAGCCACTGAGTGTGTTGTTTGGTTAACAGCCACTGAGTGTGTTGTTTGGTTAACAGCCACTGAGTGTGTTGTTTGGTTAACAGCCACTGAGTGTGTTTGGTTAACAGCCATTGAGTGTGTTTGGTTAACAGCCAGTGAGTGTGTTGTGTTGTTAACAGCCACTGAGTGTGTTTGGTTAACAGCCATTGAGTGTGTTTGGTTAACAACCACTGAGTGTGTTGTTTGGTTAACAGCCACTGAGTGTGTTTGGTTAACAGCCATTGAGTGCGTTTGGTTAACAGCCACTGAGTGTGTTGTTTGGTTAACAACCATTGAGTGAGTTTGGTTAACAACCACTGAGTGTGTTGTTTGGTTAACAGCCACTGAGTGTATTTGGTTAACAGCCACTGAGTGTGTTGTTTGGTTAGCCACTGAGTGTGTTGTTTGGTTAACAGCCACTGAGTGTGGTTAACAGCCACTGAGTGTGTTTGGTTAACAGCCACTGAGTGTGTTGTTTGGTAAACAGCCACTGAGTGTGTTGTTTGGTTAACAGCCACTGAGTGTGTTGTTTGGTTAACAGCCACTGAGTGTGTTGTTTGGTTAACAGCCACTGAGTGTGTTGTTTGGTTAACAACCACTGAGTGTGTTGTTTGGTTAACAGCCACTGAGTGTGTTGTTTGGTTAACAGCCACTGAGTGTGTTGTTTGGTTAACAGCCACTGAGTGTGTTTGGTTAACAACCACTGAGTGTGTTGTTTGGTTAACAACCACTGAGTGTGTTGTTTGGTTAACAAACACTGAGTGTGTTGTTTGGTTAACAACCACTGAGTGTGTTGTTTGGTTAACCACTGAGTGTGTTGTTTGGTTAACCACTGAGTGTGTTGTTTGGTTAACAACCACTGAGTGTGTTTGGTTAACAACCACTGAGTGTGGTTAACAGCCACTGAGTGTGTTTGGTTAACAACCACTGAGTGTGTTGTTTGGTTGCTTACTCAGAACCAGTCAACGGTCCCCCACTCACAGTATGTTGTTTATATTAACTCTGTTGTTGTTGTTGTTTTCGTTTTAAGATAAACTTTTGCTTACATATACAACAACTGCATGAGGGCAACCACATGATTAATCTCCTACTTATGTTATATATATGTATATATATATATATATATATATATATATATATATATATATATATATATATATATATATATAAATGTATATGCATTCATAAAGTCTTCACTTAACGTCGTTGATAGGTTTACTCTTCCCTACGTCTACACTTCCCCAGGTCTACACTTCCCTAGGTCTACACTTCCCCGTGTCTACACTTCCCCAGGTCTACACTTCCCTAGGTCTACACTTCCCTGTGTCTACACTTCCCCAGGTCTACACTTCCCCAGGTCTACACTTCCCCAGGTCTACACTTCCCCATGTCTACACTTCCCCAGGTCTACACTTCCCTAGGTCTACACTTCCCCGTGTCTACACTTCCCCAGGTCTACACTTCCCTAGGTCTACACTTCCCTGTGTCTACACTTCCCCAGGTCTACACTTCCCTAGGTCTACACTTCCCCGTGTCTACACTTCCCCTGGTCTACACTTCCCTAGGTCTACACTTCCCTGTGTCTACACTTCCCCAGGTCTACACTTCCCCAGGTCTACACTTCCCCAGGTCTACACTTCCCCATGTCTACACTTCCCCAGGTCTACACTTCCCTAGGTCTACACTTCCCCGTGTCTACACTTCCCCAGGTCTACACTTCCCTAGGTCTACACTTCCCTGTGTCTACACTTCCCCAGGTCTACACTTCCCTAGGTCTACACTTCCCCGTGTCTACACTTCCCCAGGTCTACACTTCCCCAGGTCTACACTTCCCCATGTCTACACTTCCCCAGGTTTATACTTCCCCAGGTCTACACTTCCCAGGTCTACACTTCCCCAGGTCTACACTTCCCCAGGTATTCACTTCCCCAGGTCTACACTTCCCCAGGGTTACGCTTCCCCAGGTCTACGCTTCCTCGTGTCTACACTTCCTTAGGTCTACACTTCCCCAGGTTTACACTTCCCCGTGTCTACACTTTCCAAGGTCTACACTTCCCCAGGTTTACACTTCCCAGTGTCTACAGTTCCCCAGGTCTTCACTTCCCCAATTCTACACTTCCCCAGGTCTACACTTCCCCAGGTCTCCACTTCCCCAGGTCTACACTTCCCCAGGTCTCCACTTCCCCAGGTCTACACTTCCCCAGGTCTTCACTTCCCCAGGTCTCCACTTCCCCAGGTCTACACTTCCCCAGGTCTACACTTCCCCAGGTCTCCACTTCCCCAGGTCTACACTTCCCCAGGTCTCCACTTCCCCAGGTCTACACTTCCCCAGGTCTACACTTCCCCAGGTCTCCACTTCCCCAGGTCTACACTTCCCCAGGTCTACACTTCCCCAGGTCTACACTTCCCCAGGTCTACACTTCCCCAGGTCTACACTTCCCCAGGTCTACACTTCCCCAGGTCTACACTTCCCCAGGTCTACACTTCCCCAGGTCTACACTTCCCCAGGTCTACACTTCCCCAGGTCTACACTTCCCCAGGTCTACACTTCCCCAGGTCTACACTTCCCCAGGTCTACACTTCCCAGGTCTACACTTCCCCAGGTCTACACTTCCCCAGGTCTACACTTCCCCAGGTCTACACTTCCCCAGGTCTACACTTCCCCAGGTCTACACTTCCCCGGGACTCAATATACGGTACTTATATTTTCTGTTTAACAATTATGTTAAGTGACACTTACCATGTCTAAGTTGTGGGACAACAGTGTTTGAAGGCGTGAGACAACAGAAGTAGGTGTGAGACAACAGAAGTAGGTGTGAGACAACAGAGGTTGTAGGTGTAATACAAGAGGTTGTAGGTGTAATGCAACAGAGGTAGGTGTAATACAACAGAGGTAGGTGTGAGACAACAGATGTTGTATGTGTAATACAACAGAGGTAGGTGTGAGACAACAGAGGTTGTAGGTGTAATACAACAGAGGTTGTGGGTGTGAGACAACAGAGGTTGTAGATGTAATACAACAGAGGTTGTAGGTGTAATACAACAGAGGTTGTAGGTGTAATACAACAGAGGTAGGTGTGAGACAACAGAGGTTGTAGGTGTGAGACAACAGAGGTTGTAGGTGTAATACAACAGAGGTTGTAGGTGTAATACAACAGAGGTAGGTGTGAGACAACAGAGGTTGTAGGTGTAATACAACATAGGTTGTAGGTGTAATACAACAGAGGCAGTTGTGAGACAACAGAGGTTGTAGGTGTAATACAACAGAGGTTGTAGGTGTGAGACAACAGAGATCGTAGGTGTAATACAACAGAGGTAGGTGTGAGATAACAGAGGTTGTAGGTGTAATTCAACAGAGGTTGTAGGTGTAATACAACAGAGGTTGTAGGTGTGAGACGACAGAGGTAGGTTAGTTAGTTATCATTTTGTCTTAGGCACATGTCGATGTAATACAACAGAGGTTGTAGGTGTAATACAACAGAGGTAGGTGTGAGACAACAGAGGTTGTAGGTGTAATACAACAGACGTTGTAGGTGTGAGACAACAGAGGTTGTAGGTGTAATACAACAGAGGTAGGTGTGAGACAACAGAGGTTGTAGGTGTAATACAACAGAGGTAGGTGTGAGACAACAGAGGTTGTAGGTATAATACAACAGAGGTTGTAGGTGTAACACAACAGAGGTTGTAGGTGTAATACAACAGAGGTAGGTGTGAGACAACAGAGGTTGTAGGTGTGAGACAACAGACGTTGTAGGTGTAATACAACAGAGGAAGGTGTAAGATAACAGAGGTTGTAGGTGTAATACAACAGAGGTTGTAGGTGTGAAACAACAGAGGCTGTAGGTGTAATACAACAGAGGTAGGTGTGAGACAACAGAGGTTGTAGGTTTAATACAACAGGGGTTGTAGGTGTAATACAACAGAGGTTGTAGGTGTAATACAACAGAGGTAGGTGTAATACAACAGAGGCAGGTGTGAGACAACAGAGGTTGTAGGTGTAATACAACAGGTTGTATGTGTAATACAACAGAGGTAGGTGTAATACAACAGAGGTAGGTGTAAGACAACAGAGGTTGTAGGTGTAATACAACAGAGGTTGTAGGTGTAATACAACAGAGGTAGGTGTAATACAACAGAGGTTGTAGGTGTGTAAACAAGACTGCAGTTAATATAGTTGTTATGGTGTGCCTGTCTACCTGGCCTCCACTAATATAGTTATGGTGTGCCTGTCTACCTGGCCTCCACTAATATAGTTGTTATGGTGTGCCTGTCTACCTGGCCTCCACTAATATAGTTGTTATGGTGTGCCTGTCTACCTGGCCTCCACTAATATAGTTGTTATGGTGTGCTTGTCTACCTGGCCTCCACTAATATAGTTGTTATGGTGTGCCTGTCTACCTGGCCTCCACTAATATAGTTGTTATGGTGTGCTTGTCTACCTGGCCTCCACTAATATAGTTGTTATGGTGTGCTTGTCTACCTGGCCTCCACTAATATAGTTGTTATGGTGTTCCTGTCTACCTGGCCTCCACTAATATAGTTGTTATGGTGTGCTTGTCTACCTGGCCTCCACTAATATAGTTGTTATGGTGTGCCTGTCTACCTGGCCTCCACTAATATAGTTGTTATGGTGTGCTTGTCTACCTGGCCTCCACTAATATAGTTGTTATGGTGTGCTTGTCTACCTGGCCTCCACTAATATAGTTGTTATGGTGTGCCTGTCTACCTGGCCTCCACTAATATAGTTGTTATGGTGTGCCTGTCTACCTGGCCTCCACTAATATAGTTGTTATGGTGTGCCTGTCTACCTGGCCTCCACTAATATAGTTGTTATGGTGTGCCTGTCTACCTGGCCTCCACTAATATAGTTGTTATGGTGTGCCTGTCTACCTGGCCTCCACTAATATAGTTGTTATGGTGTGCCTGTCTACCTGGCCTCCACTAATATAGTTGTTATGGTGTGCCTGTCTACCTGGCCTCCACTAATATAGTTGTTATGGTGTGCCTGTCTACCTGGCCTCCACTAATATAGTTGTTATGGTGTGCCTGTCTACCTGGCCTCCACTAATCACATAAGTCATTGCAATGTAAATTAGAACAAACAAGGAATTACAGTTGGCGTAGCCAGGTGTGTTATACACCCGGTGTTGCCACTGGATGTTTCCAGGTGGTGTGTCTCCCTCTAGGGTTGTGTACCTTCTTCACTTATTGTACTACGATCTAACACACTTACCTAACGTAGGTTAGGTAACGTAGGTTAGGAAAAATTCATCAGGAAACAAGACAAGTGTTTCCTGACGCGGGTTTAAGGTATTCCGTTGCTCGATTGCTAGTGCACTCAGCTCACACACTGAGTACCGCAGGTCGATCCCCGGTACGGGTGGAAACATTAGGACATGTTTCCTTAAGACATCTGCTGTCCATATTCACCCATCAGTAAAAAGGTACCTGGGTGTTAGTGGACTGGTGTGGGTCGCATCCTGGGTGTTAGTGGACTGGTGTGGGTCGCATCCTGGGTGTTAGTGGACTGGTGTGGGTCGCATCCTGGGACAAAACTGACCTAATTTGCCCGAAATACTCTGCTTTGCTAGGTCTGTATATCTTGTACATGTACTTGTTGAACTAAATTTATTATTATTATTATGAAGATGACGACCCACCACTGGAGGTTTTGGTCACATGATCGAGGCCTTCCACCAGCTTACCCGTCAACCCCTTTAAAAATTAATTTGAGCGTAGCTCCTCAACGACTCACACTATGGTGGTAGAAGTCATGGAACTGATTCCACGCCAACGTTCCCGAATGGCTTCAACGTTCTTTAGCAGGTTATTATGTCTGTACCGTACCTGACATTGACGTGTGTAAGACGTCCTCTCCTGGTTTTGTACTCTTAGGGTTATATTTACAGTAAAGTTCCCGTAAAAACTTGATCAGGGTGTCCCTGACCAGGACATATAGCACCTAACTGTAACCCTGGACACTTAGTAGGGTCACAGACTGCCCTCAGCGATTCAGGAGGAAAATATTTTATATCTTTGAATTATAGAATGTATATAATTCTACCATTTGTCTTTGCTATTAGTAAGCTAGGCCAGGTAAATCAGTGACTGAGAGCTGCTGGGACACCATCCGCTGGCCTCAACTCTCAGCCAAGGAGAAAGATAGAGACATTCTTGCTTTAATTTCTTAATTTACTCTGGTCTCTGTAACTCCCCCAGAAGTGAGATGGAGGGAGGAGGGGAAATATCCCACAACTCTTGTATTACCTGCTGCTCCTGCTTTCTAGCAGTAAATAGGTACCTGAGAGTTAGTCGTTTATTGTGGGTAACATCTTAGGGGGGAAATTCAACCAAAACTTTGGGAAAAATATTAAAGACGAGTAAAATTTAGGTATATTTATTCTAAAACGTTTCGCCTACACAGTCGGCTTTTTTCAGCCGAATAGAGAGGAGATAGCAGAAGCAGTCGAGATATAAATATGATGTCATCAGTCCATAACCCTCCAAGAAGTAGTTTTGAAGTGATCAGTCCCACAGCCTGGAGGAGAGTCCTGCTTGATAATATAGAACAATGTATTCCAAACTGTGTGATACCACTAGTATACCTGTCACCTGCCATCACCGGCCATCACCTGCCACCACCATCAGATTGATGGCACATCCCTTCCCCTGCCGTGGTGGCAGGAGAAGGGATGTGCCATCAATCTGATGGTGGTGGCAGGGGAAGGCATGTGCCATCAATCTGATGGTGGTGGCAGGGGAAGGCATGTGCCAACAATTTGATGGTGGTGGCAGGGGAAGGCATGTGCCATCAATCTGATGGTGGTGGCAGGGGAAGGCATGTGCCATCAATCTGATGGTGGTGGCAGGGGAAAGCATGTGCCATCAATCTGATGGTGGTGGCAGGGGAAGGGATGTGCCATCAATCTGATGGTGGTGGCAGGGGAAGGGATGTGCCATCAATCTGATGGTGGTGGCGGGGGAAGGCATGTGCCAACAATCTGATGGTGGTGGCAGGGGAAGGCATGTGCCAACAATCTGATGGTGGTGGCAGGGGAAGGCATGTGCCATCAATCTGATGGTGGTGGCAGGGGAAGGCATGTGCCATCAATCTGATGGTGGTGGCAGGGGAAAGCATGTGCCATCAATCTGATGGTGGTGGCAGGGGAAGGGATGTGCCATCAATCTGATGGTGGTGGCAGGGGAAGGGATGTGCCATCAATCTGATGGTGGTGGCGGGGGAAGGCTTGTGCCAACAATCTGATGTGTCGTCAGATGAATGACACATACTATCCCCTGCCACCACAATCAGATTGTGGCACATTCCTTCCCTTGCTACCACCATCTGATTGTGGCACATGCCTTCCCCTGCCACCACCATCAGATTGTGGCACATTCCTTCCCTTGCTACCACCATCTGATTGTGGCACATGCCTTCCCCTGCTTCCATCATCAGATTGTGGCACATTCCTTTCCCTGGAAGGAATGTGCTGGCTACTCTTCAGAACTCCTACACATCCGGTTTCAGAACAAATCTCGGAAACTGACATATATGGAGCTTTTTTTATACAAATATTTTATACAACAGTGCATAATACCCTGCTACCACCAATACCAGATTGATGACACATACCTTCCCTTACCATTACCTCTACCAGATTAATGATACATGCCTTACCCTGCTACCACCAATGCCAGACTGATGACACATTCCTTTAGCTGCCACCACCAATATTAGATTGATGACACATGCCTTCCCCTGCCACCACCATCATATTGATGACACATGCCTTCCCTTGTCACCATTAATACCAGATTGATGACACATGCCTTTCCATGCCACCACCAATACCAGATTGATTACTAGTGTCTTCCCCTGCCACCACCATCAGATTGATGACATATTCCTTCCTTGACCATCACTTCTACGAGATTGATGACACAGTCCTTCCCCTGCCACCATCTGTACCGTATTGATGACACATGCCTTCCCCTGCTACCACCAATACCAGACTGATGATACATTCCTTCCCTTACCAACACCTCTACCAGATTAATGGCACATGCCTTCCCCTGCCATCACCTCTACGAGATTGATGACACAAGCCTTCCCCTGCCACCACCATCACCTGACTGAGGACACGTGCCTTCCCCTGCCGCCACTTCTACCTGACTGAGGACAGGAGCCTTCCCCTGCCGCCACCTCTACCTGACTGAGGACACGTGCCTTCCCCTGCCGCCACCTCTACCTGACTGAGGACACGTGCCTTCCCCTGCCGCCACCTCTACCTGACTGAGGACACGTGCCTTCCCCTGCCGCCACCTCTACCTGACTGCGGACACGTGCCTTCCCCTGCCGCCACCTCTACCTGACTGAGGACACGTGCCTTCCCCTGCCGCCACCTCTACCTGACTGCGGACACGTGCCTTCCCCTGCCGCCACCTCTACCTGACTGAGGACACGTGCCTTCCCCTGCCGCCACCTCTACCTGACTGAGGACACGTGCCTTCCCCTGCCGCCACCTCTACCTGACTGAGGACACGTGCCTTCCCCTGCCGCCACCTCTACCTGACTGAGGACACGTGCCTTCCCCTGCCGCCACCTCTACCTGACTGAGGACACGTGCCTTACCCTGCCACCACCACTATTTGACTGAGGACACGTGCCTTACCCTGCCACCACCACTTCCTGACTGAGGACACGTGCCTTACCCTGCCACCACCACTACCTGATTGAGGACACGTGCCTTCCCCTGCCACCACCACTACCTTATTGAGGACACGTGCCTTCCCCTGCTACCACCACTACCTTATTGAGGACACGTGCCTTCCCCTGCCACCACCACTACCTTATTGAGGACACGTGCCTTCCCCTGCCACCACCACTACCTTATTGAGGATACGTGCCTTCCCCTGCCACCACCACTACCTTATTGAGGACACGTGCCTTCCCCTGCCACCACCACTACCTTATTGAGGACACGTGCCTTCCCCTGCCACCACCACTACCTTATTGAGGACACGTGCCTTCCCCTGCCACCACCACTACCTTATTGAGGACACGTGCCTTCCCCTGCCACCACCACTACCTTATTGAGGACACGTGCCATCCCCTGCCAGCACCACTACCTTATTGAGGACACGTGCCTTCCCCTGCCACCACCACTACCTTATTGAGGACACGTGCCTTCCCCTGCCACCACCACTACCTTATTGAGGACACGTGCCATCCCCTGCCACCACCACTACCTTATTGAGGACACGTGCCTTCCCCTGCCACCACCACTACCTTATTGAGGACACGTGCCTTCCCCTGCCACCACCACTACCTTATTGAGGACACGTGCCTTCCCCTGCCACCACCACTACCTTATTGAGGACACGTGCCTTCCCCTGCCACCACCACTACCTTATTGAGGACACGTGCCTTCCCCTGCCAACACCACTACCTTATTGAGGACACGTGCCTTCCCCTGCCACCACCACTACCTTATTGAGGACACGTGCCTTGCCCTGCCACCACCACTACCTTATTGAGGACACGTGCCATCCCCTGCCACCACCACTACCTTATTGAGGACACGTGCCTTCCACTGCCACCACCACTACCTTATTGAGGACACGTGCCTTCCCCTGCCACCACCACTACCTTATTGAGGACACGTGCCTTCCCCTGCCACCACCACTACCTTATTGAGGACACGTGCCTTCCCCTGCCACCACCACTACCTTATTGAGGACACGTGCCATCCCCTGCCACCACCACTACCTTATTGAGGACACGTGCCTTCCCCTGCCACCACCACTACCTTATTGAGGACACGTGCCATCCCCTGCCACCACCACTACCTTATTGAGGACACGTGCCTTCCCCTGCCACCACCACTACCTTATTGAGGACACGTGCCTTCCCCTGCCACCACCACTACCTTATTGAGGACACGTGCCTTCCCCTGCCACCACCACTACCTTATTGAGGACACGTGCCTTCCCCTGCCACCACCACTACCTTATTGAGGACACGTGCCTTCCCCTGCCACCACCACTACCTTATTGAGGACACGTGCCTTCCCCTGCCACCACCACTACCTTATTGAGGACACGTGCCATCCCCTGCCACCACCACTACCTTATTGAGGACACGTGCCTTCCCATGACACCATCACTACCTGATTGATGACACGTTGAGCTGAGTGCCCAGTGGCTATGCTAATCTTGGGTAGGTGTTCCGGTTCACTTGGCACTGTGCCACACATACACACTCCTATATAGGTCTTCTCAATGTTTATATCACTGACGTATGTCTCTTCTATTCCTGTATTATTTATATACGCCTTATACAGTCCTCCTCCATGCTTATATGACACATACAGGTCTCCTCCATGCTTATATGACACATACAGTCCTCCTCCATGCTTATATGACACATACAGGTCTCCTCCATGCTTATATGACACATACAGTCCTCCTCCATGCTTATATGACACATACAGGTCTCCTCCATGCTTATATGACACATACAGTCCTCCTCCATGCTTATATGACACATACAGGTCTCCTCCATGCTTATATGACACATACAGTCCTCCTCCATGCTTATATGACACATACAGGTCTCCTCCATGCTTATATGACACATACAGTCCTCCTCCATGCTTATATGACACATACAGGTCTCCTCCATGCTTATATGACACATACAGTCCTCCTCCATGCTTATATGACACATACAGGTCTCCTCCATGCTTATATGACACATACAGTCCTCCTCCATGCCTATATGACACATACAGGTCTCCTCCATGCTTATATGACACATACAGTCCTCCTCTATGCTTATATGACGCATACAGTCCTCCTCCATGCTTATATGACATATACAGGTCTCCTCCATGCTTATATGACGCATACAGTCCTCCTCCATGCTTATATGACATATACAGGCCTCCTCCATGCTTATATGACATATACAGGCCTCCTCCATGCTTATATGACACATACAGGTCTCCTCCATGCTTATATGACACATACAGTCCTCCTCCATGCTTATATGACACATACAGTCCTCCTCCATGCTTATATGACATATACAGGTCTCCTCCATGCTTATATGACATATACAGTCCTCCTCTATGCTTATACGACATATACAGGCCTCCTCCATACTTATATGACATATACAGGCCTCCTCCATGCTTATATGACATATACAGTCCTCCTCCATACTTATATGACATATACAGGCCTCATCCATGCTTATTTGACATATACAGGCCTCCTCCATGCTTATATAACTTATACAGGTCTCCTCCATGCTTATATAACTTATACATCTCTCCTCCATGCTTATATAACTTATACAGGTCTCCTCCATGTTATATAACTTATACAGGTCTCCTCCATGTTATATAACTTATACAGGTCTCCTCCATGTTATATAACTTATACAGGTCTCCTCCATGTTATATAACTTATACAGGTCTCCTCCATGTTATATGACTTATACAGGTCTCCTCCATGCTTATATAACTTATACAGGTCTCCTCCATGTTATATAACTTATACAGGTCTCCTCCATGTTATATGACTTATACAGGTCTCCTCCATGTTATATAACTTATACAGGTCTCCTCCATGTTATATGACTTATACAGGTCTCCTCCATGTTATATAACTTATACAGGTCTCCTCCATGTTATATAACTTATACAGGTCTCCTCCATGTTATATAACTTATACAGGTCTCCTCCATGTTATATAACTTATACAGGTCTCCTCCATGTTATATAACTTATACAGGTCTCCTCCATGCTTATATAATTTATACAGGTCTCCTCCATGTTATATAACTTATACAGGTCTCCTCCATGTTATATAACTTATACAGGTCTCCTCCATGTTATATAACTTATACAGGTCTCCTCCATGTTATATAACTTATACAGGTCTCCTCCATGTTATATAACTTATACAGGTCTCCTCCATGTTATATGACTTATACAGGTCTCCTCCATGTTATATGACTTATACAGGTCTCCTCCATGTTATATGACTTATACAGGTCTCCTCCATGTCATATAACTTATACAGGTCTCCTCCATGTTATATAACTTATACAGGTCTCCTCCATGTTATATGACTTATACAGGTCTCCTCCATGTTATATGACTTATACAGGTCTCCTCCATGTTATATGACTTATACAGGTCTCCTGCTGAGTCTTATAGTCGCCTAATAAGTACTAAAATAAATAGTAAAATACTACGTGGTACTTCAAGTTATAATTAGTAAAAGTAAGATAGGAGACACATTCACCAAGTAACTTTTACTTGACTCTAACAAAGAAAATATAAATAGTAAATATATGTGTAGATATTATCCTCTTAACACTGTTGAAGCCTTGTTCCCAGGCCTATTGTGTATCCATAAGCTCCTCCACCTCCATCTTCAGGATGGATATGGTGTGCACAGTACACTAGCCGCTTCTGTCTGCAGGAGGAATATGGTGTGCACAGTCAACATACCCCTTGGACGCCAAAAATAATCAAATAAACCAGGGAACGGGTAGGGGTTGAACCATGGCAATTGAGTCCTAAAATTCACAGGCCGGTGCATGTCATTAAGATTTCATATAAATATATATATATATATATATATATATATATATATATATATATATATATATATATATATATATATATATATATATATATATATATATATATATATATAAAATGTCGTGCCGAATAGGCAGAACTTGCGATCTTGGCTTAAATAGCAACCCTCATCTTGCCATATAGGACAAGTGAAAATTTGTGTATGCAATAATTTCGCCAAAATCATTCTGAACCTAACGGAAAAAATATATTTCACACTGTTTGTTTAGTATTAAATTATTGTAATCAAATCTAAAATATATTTAGTTTGGTTAGGCTAAAATAAATTGTGCTTGTTATAATAAGGTTAGGTAAGTTTTCTAAGATTCTTTTGGTGCAAAATTATAAATTTTTACATCAACATTAATGAAAAAAATATATCTTTAAACGTATAAGAGAAAATTTTAGAAAGGACTTAATTTTAGATGAGTTCTTGCTAATTGACCAGTTTTACATATTCGGCACGACATATATGTGTATATATATATATATATATATATATATATATATATATATATATATATATATATATATATACATATATACATATACATATATATATATATATATATATATATATATATATATATATATATATATATATATATATATATATATATATATATATATTATTGTAACCACGAAGGAGTGGCATTGATCAATAACAAGACTGCACTAGCCAAGGAAGGAAATATATCTTGAGACCGTTAAGCACTGATCTGATGTTATACTGAAATTTTATTATGGTAGGATTGATAATGTTGTGGAGGGAAGGATGGTGTAGGATACTGACACACACTTGAGTTACGTAGGGAAGGATGGTGTAGGATATTGACATCACTGAGTTACGTAGGGAAGGATGGTGTGGGATACTGACATATACTGAGTTACGTAGGGAAGGATGTTGTGGGATACTGACATGTACTGAGTTACTTAGGGAAGGATGGTGTAGGATACTGACACACTTGAGTTACGTAGGGAAGGATGGTGTAGGATACTGACACACACTTGAGTTACGTAGGGAAGGATGGTGTGGGATACTGACATATACTGAGTTACGTAGGGAAGGATGGTGTGGGATACTGACATATACTGATTTACGTAGGGAAGGGTGGTGTGGGATACTGACATATACTGAGTTACGTAGGGAAGGATGGTGTGGGACACTTACATATACTGAGTTACGTAGGGAAGGATGGTGTGGGACACTTACATATACTGAGTTACGTAGGGAAGGATGGTGTGGGATACTGACATATACTGAGTTACGTAGGGAAGGATTGTGTGGGATACTGACACATACTGAGTTACGTAGGGAAGGATGGTGTGGGGTACTGACATATACTGAGTTACGTAGGGAAGGATGGTGTGGGATACTGACATATACTGAGTTACGTAGGGAAGGATGGTGTGGGATACTGACATATACTGAGTTACTTAGGGAAGGATGGTGTAGGATACTGACACACACTTGAGTTACGTAGGGAAGGATGGTGTAGGATACTAACAGACACTTGACTTACGTAGGGAAGGATGGTGTGGGATACTTACATATACTGAGTTACGTAGGGAAGGATGGTGTGGGATACTGACATATACTGAGTTACGTAGGGAAGGATGGTGTGGGATACTGACATATACTGAGTTACGTAGGGAAGGATGGTGTGGGATACTTACATATACTGAGTTACGTAGGGAAGGATGGTGTGGGATACTGACATATACTGAGTTACGTAGGGAAGGATGGTGTGGGATACTGACATATACTGAGTTACGTAGGGAAGGATGGTGTGGGATACTGACATATACTGAGTTACAAAGGGAAGGATGGTGTGGGATACTGACACTGAGTTACGTAGGGAAGGATGGTGTGGGATACTGACACTGAGTTACGTAGGGAAGGATGGTGTGGGATACTGACACTGAGTTACGTAGGGAAGGATGGTGTGGGATACTGACATATACTGAGTTACGTAGGGAAGGATGATGTGGGATACTGACATATACTGAGTTACGTAGGGAAGGATGGTGTGGGATACTGACATATACTGAGTTACGTAGGGAAGGATGGTGTGGGATACTTACATATACTGAGTTACGTAGGGAAGGATGGTGTGGGATACTGACATATACTGAGTTACGTAGGGAAGGATGGTGTGGGATACTTACATATACTGAGTTACGTAGGGAAGGATGGTGTGGGATACTGACATATACTGAGTTACAAAGGGAAGGATGGTGTGGGATACTGACACTGAGTTACGTAGGGAAGGATGGTGTGGGATACTGACACTGAGTTACGTAGGGAAGGATGGTGTGGGATACTGACATATACTGAGTTACGTAGGGAAGGATGGTGTGGGATACTGACACATACTGAGTTACGTAGGGAAGGATGGTGTGGGATACTGACATATACTGAGTTACGTAGGGAAGGATGGTGTGGGATACTTACATATACTGAGTTACGTAGGGAAGGATGGTGTGGGATACTGACATATACTGAGTTACAAAGGGAAGGATGGTGTGGGATACTGACACTGAGTTACGTAGGGAAGGATGGTGTGGGATACTGACACTGAGTTACGTAGGGAAGGATGGTGTGGGATACTGACATATACTGAGTTACGTAGGGAAGGATGGTGTGGGATACTGACACATACTGAGTTACGTAGGGAAGGATGGTGTGGGATACTGACATATACTGAGTTACGTAGGGAAGGATGGTGTGGGATACTGACATATACTGAGTTACGTAGGGAAGGATGGTGTGGGATACTGACATATACTGAGTTACGTAGGGAAGGATGGTGTGGGATACTGACATATACTGAGTTACGTAGGGAAGGATGGTGTGGGATACTGACATATACTGAGTTACGTAGGGAAGGATGGTGTGGGACACTTACATATACTGAGTTACGTAGGGAAGGATGGTGTGGGATACTGACATATACTGAGTTACGTAGGGAAGGATGGTGTGGGATACTGACATATACTGAGTTACGTAGGGAAGGATGGTGTGGGACACTTACATATACTGAGTTACGTAGGGAAGGATGGTGTGGGATACTGACATATACTGAGTTACGTAGGGAAGGATGGTGTGGGATACTGACATATACTGAGTTACGTAGGGAAGGATGGTGTGGGATACTGACATATACTGAGTTACGTAGGGAAGGATGGTGTGGGATACTGACATATACTGAGTTACGTAGGGAAGGATGGTGTGGGATACTGACATATACTGAGTTACGTAGGGAAGGATGGTGTGGGATACTGACATATACTGAGTTACGTAGGGAAGGATGGTGTGGGATACTGACATATACTGAGTTACGTAGGGAAGGATGGTGTGGGATACTTGCATATACTGAGTTACGTAGGGAAGGATGGTGTGGGATACTGACATATACTGAGTTACGTAGGGAAGGATTGTGTGGGATACTGACACATACTGAGTTACGTAGGGAAGGATGGTGTGGGGTACTGACATATACTGAGTTACGTAGGGAAGGATGGTGTGGGATACTGACATATACTGAGTTACGTAGGGAAGGATGGTGTGGGATACTGACATATACTGAGTTACTTAGGGAAGGATGGTGTAGGATACTGACACACACTTGAGTTACGTAGGGAAGGATGGTGTAGGATACTAACAGACACTTGACTTACGTAGGGAAGGATGGTGTGGGATACTTACATATACTGAGTTACGTAGGGAAGGATGGTGTGGGATACTTACATATACTGAGTTACGTAGGGAAGGATGGTGTGGGATACTGACATATACTGAGTTACGTAGGGAAGGATGGTGTGGGATACTTACATATACTGAGTTACGTAGGGAAGGATGGTGTGGGATACTGACATATACTGAGTTACGTAGGGAAGGATGGTGTGGGATACTGACATATACTGAGTTACTTAGGGAAGGATGGTGTAGGATACTGACACACACTTGAGTTACGTAGGGAAGGATGGTGTAGGATACTAACAGACACTTGACTTACGTAGGGAAGGATGGTGTGGGATACTTACATATACTGAGTTACGTAGGGAAGGATGGTGTGGGATACTTACATATACTGAGTTACGTAGGGAAGGATGGTGTGGGATACTGACATATACTGAGTTACGTAGGGAAGGATGGTGTGGGATACTTACATATACTGAGTTACGTAGGGAAGGATGGTGTGGGATACTGACATATACTGAGTTACGTAGGGAAGGATGGTGTGGGATACTGACATATACTGAGTTACTTAGGGAAGGATGGTGTAGGATACTGACACACACTTGAGTTACGTAGGGAAGGATGGTGTAGGATACTAACAGACACTTGACTTACGTAGGGAAGGATGGTGTGGGATACTTACATATACTGAGTTACGTAGGGAAGGATGGTGTGGGATACTTACATATACTGAGTTACGTAGGGAAGGATGGTGTGGGATACTGACATATACTGAGTTACGTAGGGAAGGATGGTGTGGGATACTTACATATACTGAGTTACGTAGGGAAGGATGGTGTGGGATACTGACATATACTGAGTTACGTAGGGAAGGATGGTGTGGGATACTTACATATACTGAGTTACGTAGGGAAGGATGGTGTGGGATACTGACATATACTGAGTTACAAAGGGAAGGATGGTGTGGGATACTGACACTGAGTCACGTAGGGAAGGATGGTGTGGGATACTGACACTGAGTTACGTAGGGAAGGATGGCGTGGGATACTGACACTGAGTTACGTAGGGAAGGATGGTGTGGGATACTGACATATACTGAGTTACGTAGGGAAGGATGATGTGGGATACTGACATGTACTGAGTTACTTAGGGAAGGATGGTGTAGGATACTGACATCACTGATATAGTACAGAAACTTCAACATTCCTAACAGAAGTAGTGTAAGAAAAAAAAGAAAAAAATATATTTTTCACGTATTCAGTATGCAAGTCAACAGCGTCTTCCAGTATGGAGGTTCCAGCGTCTTCCAGTATGGAGGTTCCAGCGTCTTCCAGTATGGAGGTTCCAGCGTCTTTTAGTATGGAGGTTCCATTGGAAGGAAATTTATACATGGGTGATGACAAAGAAATGAGTGAAATCCTGAAAGATCAGTATAAATCAGTGTTCATCGATCTTATTGATGCCATGAGAGTTGATGATCCAGAAAGTTGGTTTATAAATGCTGCCCAACCTACAGATTACATACTATCTGATGTTAAGGCAAATCCCATACACGTCTATGGCAGAATGGACAACTGACTGATGCAGGCAGCACCTGGACCTGAATCCTGGGATACAGTATTTACTGTTTAAAGTAGTACAAAGTACCAGCAGACAGTACTCGCTGCTCGCTGCAGATACACCTTACACTCAGGTGAAATCTGTGAGTCCATAAAAAGTGCAGACAGTGTCTCCACCGAGGGTCAGCGGAGCAGTAATAAAACACTACAGACCAGTAATACTAATATCACACGTTATAAGAAGCTTCTTAATCTTCCAAGACAATAAGTTATTGACTTCAAGGAGAAAGACCAGACAACGCGGCTGTACACCAGAAAGGTTTTTTTTTTTTTTTTTTTTTAAGAAAAAAAAAACTCAACACTGATGTAATTTACATGGATTAGGCAAAGTCACGTGACTAGTGTAAACATGGAGTAATAAGTAAACAAAAAAAGTCATTGTCTATACCAGGAACATATGGAAATAAACTTTAAAATTTTTAATAAACAGAATACTAAGAGAGATAGAAAATAAAATAGAATCTAGTCTCAGCATAATAAAGAGGCGTTAGGTACTACAAGGTGTTAGGTACTACAAGGCGTTAGGTACTACAAGGCGTTAGGCACTACAAGGCGTTAGGTACTACAAGGCGTTAGGTACTACAAGGCGTTAGGTACTACAAGGCATCGTTGTAACAACTCTTTCTCATCCCCATAGATAAGACTTAGATAAGAATATTAATCACAACTTCGTGTCATCTTTTGCCAACGATACCAAAATAAGTTTGAAGGTCGCCACAGTAGAAGCAACAAATATTACGATCAGATATTAACACATTCATCCATTATGCATTGCAAAATAATGGGAACATCAGTGGTAGCAAATTTCAACTGTTTAGCGAGAATGAACTGAAAATGAGCACAGTGAACAGAGTTCAGAGAGACCATATCATGAACGTAAGGAACAAGTTGAAGATATCAGGAATAATTACGTCAGAGGATGTCATGTGGGAACACAGTAAGACAAGTGTAACAAACATCACGAAAATTATTCCGTAGAATATCAGAACTTTAAGAAAAAAAAAAAACTACGCTACTGAAGGAACCTTGCGAATTATGCTCTCATGACATGAATATTGGTCAGTGTTCGCAGTATCTTTCATGGTAGGAGAGAGAGCAGCATCTTTCATGGTAGGAGAGAGAGTAGCATCTTTCATGGTAGGAGAGAGAGTAGCATCTTTCATGCTAGGAGAGAGAGTAGCATCTTTCATGGTAGGAGAGAGAGCAGCATCTTTCATGGTAGGAGAGAGAGTAGCATCTTTCATGGTAGGAGAGAGAGTAGCATCTTTCATGGTAGGAGAGAGAGCAGCATCTTTCATGGTAGGAGAGAGAGTAGCATCTTTCATGGTAGGAGAGAGAGTAGCATCTTTCATGGTAGGAGAGAGAGTAGCATCTTTCATGGTAGGAGAGAGAGCAGCATCTTTCATGGTAGGAGAGAGAGTAGCATCTTTCATGGTACGAGAGAGAGTAGCATCTTTCATGGTACGAGAGAGAGTAGCATCTTTCATGGTAGGAGAGAGAGCAGCATCTTTCATGGTAGGAGAGAGAGCAGCATCTTTCATGGTAGGAGAGAGAGTAGCATCTTTCATGGTAGGAGAGAGAGTAGCATCTTTCATGGTAGGAGAGAGAGTAGCATCTTTCATGGTAGGAGAGAGAGCAGCATCTTTCATGGTAGGAGAGAGAGCAGCATCTTTCATGGTAGGAGAGAGAGCAGCATCTTTCATGGTAGGAGAGAGAGCAGCATCTTTCATGGTAGGAGAGAGAGCAGCATCTTTCATGGTAGGAGAGAGAGAAGCATCTTTCATGCTAGGAGAGAGAGCAGCATCTTTCATGCTAGGAGAGAGAGCAGCATCTTTCATGGTAGGAGAGAGAGTAGCATCTTTCATGGTACGAGAGAGAGTAGCATCTTTCATGGTACGAGAGAGAGTAGCATCTTTCATGGTAGGAGAGAGAGCAGCATCTTTCATGGTAGGAGAGAGAGCAGCATCTTTCATGGTAGGAGAGAGAGTAGCATCTTTCATGGTAGGAGAGAGAGCAGCATCTTTCATGGTAGGAGAGAGAGAAGCATCTTTCATGGTAGGAGAGAGAGCAGCATCTTTCATGGTAGGAGAGAGAGAAGCATCTTTCATGCTAGGAGAGAGAGCAGCATCTTTCATGCTAGGAGAGAGAGCAGCATCTTTCATGGTAGGAGAGAGAGTAGCATCTTTCATGCTAGGAGAGAGAGCAGCATCTTTCATGGTAGGAGAGAGAGCAGCATCTTTCATGGTAGGAGAGAGAGCAGCATCTTTCATGGTAGGAGAGAGAGCAGCATCTTTCATGGTAGGAGAGAGAGCAGCATCTTTCATGCTAGGAGAGAGAGCAGCATCTTTCATGCTAGGAGAGAGAGTAGCATCTTTCATGCTAGGAGAGAGAGCAGCATCTTTCATGCTAGGAGAGAGAGCAGCATCTTTCATGGTAGGAGAGAGAGCAGCATCTTTCATGCTAGGAGAGAGAGCAGCATCTTTCATGGTAGGAGAGAGAGTAGCATCTTTCATGCTAGGAGAGAGAGCAGCATCTTTCATGCTAGGAGAGAGAGCAGCATCTTTCATGGTAGGAGAGAGAGTAGCATCTTTCATGCTAGGAGAGAGAGCAGCATCTTTCATGGTAGGAGAGAGAGTAGCATCTTTCATGGTAGGAGAGAGAGTAGCATCTTTCATGCTAGGAGAGAGAGCAGCATCTTTCATGGTAGGAGAGAGAGTAGCATCTTTCATGCTAGGAGAGAGAGCAGCATCTTTCATGGTAGGAGAGAGAGTAGCATCTTTCATGCTAGGAGAGAGAGCAGCATCTTTCATGGTAGGAGAGAGAGTAGCATCTTTCATGCTAGGAGAGAGAGCAGCATCTTTCATGGTAGGAGAGAGAGTAGCATCTTTCATGGTAGGAGAGAGAGCAGCATCTTTCATGGTAGGAGAGAGAGCAGCATCTTTCATGGTAGGAGAGAGAGCAGCATCTTTCATGCTAGGAGAGAGAGTAGCATCTTTCATGGTAGGAGAGAGAGTAGCATCTTTCATGCTAGGAGAGAGAGTAGCATCTTTCATGGTAGGAGAGAGAGCAGCATCTTTCATGGCAGGAGAGAGAGTAGCATCTTTCATGGTAGGAGAGTAGCATCTTTCATGGTAGGAGAGAGAGTAGCATCTTTCATGGTAGGAGAGAGAGTACCATCTTTCATGGTAGGAGAGAGAGTAGCATCTTTCATGGTAGGAGAGAGAGTAGCATCTTTCATGGTAGGAGAGAGAGTAGCATCTTTCATGGTAGGAGAGAGAGTAGCATCTTTCATGGTAGGAGAGAGAGTAGCATCTTTCATGGTAGGAGAGAGAGCAGCATCTTTCATGGTAGGAGAGAGAGCAGCATCTTTCATGGTAGGAGAGAGAGCAGCATCTTTCATGGAAGGAGAGAGAGCATCTTTCATGGTAGGAGAGAGAGTAGCATCTTTCATGGTAGGAGAGAGAGCAGCATCTTTCATGGTAGGAGAGAGAGTAGCATCTTTCATGGTAGGAGAGAGAGTAGCATCTTTCATGGTAGGAGAGAGAGCAGCATCTTTCATGGTAGGAGAGAGAGTAGCATCTTTCATGGTAGGAGAGAGAGCAGCATCTTTCATGGTAGGAGAGAGAGCAGCATCTTTCATGGTAGGAGAGAGAGCAGCATCTTTCATGGTAGGAGAGAGAGTAGCATCTTTCATGGTAGGAGAGAGAGTAGCATCTTTCATGGTAGGAGAGAGAGCAGCATCTTTCATGGTAGGAGAGAGAGCAGCATCTTTCATGGTAGGAGAGAGAGCAGCATCTTTCATGGTAGGAGAGAGAGAGTAGCATCTTTCATGGTAGGAGAGAAAGCAGCATCTTTCATGGTAGGAGAGAGAGCAGCATCTTTCATGGTAGGAGAGAAAGCAGCATCTTTCATGGTAGGAGAGAGAGTAGCATCTTTCATGGTAGGAGAGAGATTAGCATCTTTCATGGTAGGAGAGAGATTAGCATCTTTCATGGTAGGAGAGAGATTAGCATCTTTCATGGTAGGAGAGAGAGTAGCATCTTTCATGGTAGGAGAGAGAGCAGCATCTTTCATGGTAGGAGAGAGAGCAGCATCTTTCATGGTAGGAGAGAGAGCAACATCTTTCATGGTAGGAGAGAGAGAGTAGCATCTTTCATGGTAGGAGAGAAAGCAGCATCTTTCATGGTAGGAGAGAGAGCAGCATCTTTCATGGTAGGAGAGAAAGCAGCATCTTTCATGGTAGGAGAGAGAGTAGCATCTTTCATGGTAGGAGAGAGATTAGCATCTTTCATGGTAGGAGAGAGATTAGCATCTTTCATGGTAGGAGAGAGATTAGCATCTTTCATGGTAGGAGAGAGAGCAGAATCTTTAATGGTAGGAGTGAAAGTAGCATCTTTCATGGTAGGAGAGAGAGTACGGCTGGAAAATGTACACACGTCGTATAGTGCCCACATAGACTCAAGAAAACACATAAACTACTGTTAACGCCTCGAAGCACTTGTGTTCTCTCAGGAACAGAGAAGAGAAAGATACCTGATAATATATGAATGTCTACCTGGAGTGTGTCCCCAGGGTCAGCGACCCCGCGACCAGGTCCTAGACCAGGACTCCCGCTGGATAACCTGTTAGTTACCATTTTGTCCTAGGCACATGTCGATTAGACACTAGGCCTGTGTGCGTGTGTGTGTGTATATATATATATATATATATATATATATATATATATATATATATATATATATATATATATATATATATATATATATGTGTGTGTGTGTGTGTGTGTATTTACCAAGTTGTGTTCGCTGAGGGTTCAGATTCAGTTCGTGCCCCACCTTCTAGCCCATATTGATCGACATTACTGATTTCTGGCCTATTAAGACTTATCATATTTACTGTTGAAGCTGTGTATTGAGTTTGCCCCCACCACTGACTCATATAAGTCATTTTGCTTTTCAATGACTGAGGAAATACTTCCTTACATCGCTATGGCTCATCTTCATTCTCAGCTCCTTTCTGTGTCTCCGTCATGAAGGTCCTCCTGATTCGGTATTAATTCGGTATGTCCCTGTTTGCTCTGTCTATATCTCTTAGGATTTTGTATGTTGTAATCATGTCTTCCCTTATCCTTATCTCTCTGACAGGGTCGTCTGATTTAGTTCCTTCAGCCTCTCCTCGTAGAGCATTTCTTTCAGTTTGGTACTGGTCTAGTTACAAACCTCTGGACTTTTAGCTTTTTACATACTTGACCAGGTGTGGGCTCCATGCTGGGGCCGCGTACTTAACGACTGGCCTAACGTGTATCGTATTTAAAGTTCCGAAGAATTCTTCGTTCAAATTCCTGATTGCCTTCTCTAATCTTGCATATGCCGCTCATGTTATGCGATTCAAGTACATAAGTCTGGTGATATATTTGGTGCTATACTAATCCCAGGTCCATTTCTAATTCTTCGGAACTTTATTTACGATATATGTTAGGTCTATAGTGTACTCTTGTGTCCGGTCTTTCCGGATGACCCTGCATATGTTTGGATTGAACTCGAGAAGCCACTTGTTCGACCACATCCGTTGTCTTCTCGTTAATTTGAAATCATTCTGAAGCATAGTCACTTGAGGCCTCATTTCCCTCTGGTAGGTCGTTCATATACATTAGGAAGAGTAGAAGTCTAAGTACTGATCCTTGCAACCCCACTTGTCACTCTCACTCTCATGTCACATCCCTTACTGTTACTCTTTGTCTTCTGTCATTCAGGTACTCCTTGACACACTGGAACACTGCCCTTTAACCTTACCTGTTCCTGTAATGTCTGAACTAATCTCACGTGTTTTCCTGCAGTTCAAGATGCAGTCCATCCAGCCCTATCATCTTATATTATCAGTGTGATTTACATTAAATTCCAGCAGGAGTTCTTCGACAGAATCTTCAATTCTAAATCCATGCTGGTTTTTCTGTAAAGAATCTTTTTTTATTCTCTAAGTGCTCTAATATACATTTTCCTTACAATCTTCGTCAGAGTTGATGGCAGTACGTATGTTAGAGATACTGGCCTGTAGTTCATGGCCTCTTGTCTGTCTCCTTATTTATGTATGGTCCCACATTAGCATTTTTCCATTTTTTTCAGGTAGCTGGCCTGATTACAGAGATAGGTTGTACACGTCAGCTAGTGGGTCGGGTAGTGACTCTGCTCCTCCTCTTAACATGCTTGCAGATATGTCATCTGGTCTCATTGTTTTTGCTGCATCAAGCTCACTTAGTAGTCTCATTACTTATTTTGTTTTTGTACTGATGCTTTCTAGCACCTGTTGATCTGGTTTGACTGTATGTGTACTCACCTATTTGTGGTTGTAGGGGTCGATTCATAGCTCCTGGCCCCGCCTCTTCACTGCTACTGTGTGTGTGTGTGTGTGTGTGTGTGTGTGTGTGTGTGTGTGTGTGTGTGTGTGTGTGTGTGTGTGTGTGTGTGTGTATAAAGTAGGACTGAAGGAGAGAGAAGGAAGGTAAAGGAGCATGATGTCAGAAAGGAATGAGTGTGTTTGGTCAGGTAAGTGTTTGGTTCATGACCTGGTCAAAGTACTGGTGCTGGCATCTCACAGTTCAACGTTGGCACCACAACCACTTCAGTCTGATTTATTTTCTTCTTATACCATCGCATGAAAAGCAACATTGTGTTCTTGCAAACCAGCAGCAATAATGGCTGCCATCAAAACAGTAAGACTGCCATCACGGCAATAAGGCTGCCATCAAACAGTATAGCTTGCATAAAAAAATGACAATCATAACAATAAACCTGCTTTCAAAACAGTGTGGCTGCCGTATAAACAGCAGGGTTACCATCAAAGCTTTATGACTGCCATCAAAACAGTGTGGCTGCCGTATAAACAGCAGGGTTACCATCAAAGCTTTATGACTGCCATCAAAACAGTGTGGCTGCCATCAATACAAGATAATAATGAGCACAAGCAGTAGTAATATTAGGTTACTCTTATTGAAACGTTGAACCTGTCTTATTTTTAGGTTAGTAGAGAAAACCAGAAGAACTGGTGTTGCCCCTGGGGACGTGGTGCCCTTGGGTACGTGGTGCCCCTGGGGACGTGGTGCCCCTGGGGACGTAGTGGCCCTGGGGACTTAGTGCCCTTGAGTATGTGGTGGCCCTGGGAACATGGTGCCCTTGGGTATGTGGTGCCCTTGGGAACGTGGTACCCTTGGGCGTCGTGTGGGGTTCGAATGCTGGAATTGGGTAAAAACACACACTTCGGACAGCTTGTAAATTATAATTATGGGTACTAAAGGAGGAGTGCCAAGCCTGACCTACCTCTCTCTCTAAGTCTTGACTTGAACTGCCATATCATGCCCGGAGGGTGAGAGGCATTCAAACATCATGCTGTGGTCAGCAGAATGACTCAATAATGGTCAGTGATCATGTAAGATGGTGAATCAGTAACGGTTGGTATGAGTCACATACTACTGACACTAGTGGTAACTGATACTACTGAGAGCTCGGCGATGCTAATGTATGGCGTCCTGACATTCAGCTAATACAAACTAGAGGCGACAGGCGTATGTCTCTGGGCTGATTCTATACAATGTTGGCAGTGGGCCTCTAGCAGCAACAGTCTGATTGACCAGGCAAGCAGTAGACGAGCCTGGCCCATGGCCGGGCTCTGAGAGTGGAGAGACTCTCGAAACTCATCAGTGGTTTATCAAAGGTTCTATCCTTGAGTACATGGTACCCCTGGGTTTGTGGTGTCCCTGGGAGCATGGTGCCCCTGGGTACATAGTGCCCCTGGGTACGTGGTGCCCCTGGGTATGTGGTGACCCTGGGTACGTGGTGCCCTTGGGTATGTGGTGTTCCAGGGTGTGTAGTGTCCCTGGGAACGTGGTGCCCCTGGGTACGTGATGTCCCTAGGAACGTGGTGTCCCTTGGAACGTGGTGCCCCTGGGAGCGTGGTGCCCCTGGGTACGTTGTGTCCCTAGCAGCGTGGTGTCCCTGGGTAGGTGGTGCCCTGGGAACGTGGTGCCCCTGGGAACGTGGTGCCCCTGGATATGTGGTGCCCCTGGGTACGTGGTGTCCCTGGAAACGTGGTGCTCCTAGTATGTGGTGCCCCTGGGAACGTGGTGCCCCTGGGAACGTGGTGCCCCTGAGTACGTTGTGCCCCAGGGTACGTGGTGTCCCTGAGTACGTGGTGCCCCTGGGAACGTGGTGCCCCTGGGAACGTGGTGCCCCTGAGTACGTGGTGTTCCTGAGTACGTGGTGCCCCTGGGTACGTGGTGTCTTTGGCTAGGTGGAGTGGTCATTAATCATGATCAACTTATGCTAGGTGAGAGCCCTCCACTTGATCTCTAGTAAGTGTGGGCACTCGTAAGTTGCTCAGGAGAAAAACAAGACATTCAAGTGCCAGCAGTGATTAATGTGAGGCAGGGTTACTGATACCTCTGTGGTGGTACTGGTAGTGTTAATGATTGGTGAAGGTAGTGGTGGTGGTACTGGTAGTGTTAATGATTGGTGAAGGTAGTTGTGGTGGTACTGGTAGTGTTAATGATTGGTGAAGGTAATGGTGGTGGTACTGGTAGTGTTAATGATTGGTGAAGGTAGTGGTGGTGGTACTGGTAGTGTTAATGATTGGTGAAGGTAGTGGTGGTGGTACTGGTAGTGTTAATGATTGGTGAAGGTAATGGTGGTGGTACTGGTAGTGTTAATGATTGGTGAAGGTAGTGGTGATGGTACTGGTAGTGTTAATGATTGGTGAAGGTAGTGGTGGTGGTACTGGTAGTGTTAATGATTGGTGAAGGTAGTGGTGGTGGTACTGGTAGTGTTAATGATTGGTGAAGGTAATGGTGGTGGTACTGGTAGTGTTAATGATTGGTGAAGGTAGTGGTGGTGGTACTGGTAGTGTTAATGATTGGTGAAGGTATTGATGTTAACGACTGGTAATGGTGGCAGGTACTGGATGTGCGTTAACGATTGGCGTGGAAGGTAATGGTGGTGGCAATTCAGAAAGTAATGACTGCGAAGGAGTGGTGGTGGCACTGGCAGTGGTTAATGATTGGCGGGCCGCGGGCGGTATGGTACCGGGTAGCGTTAAACATCGTAAAGGCAGCGGTGGTGGTGCTGGTAGTTGAACGATCATGAAGGTAAATGGTGGTGGTAATTGCAGTGTTAATGATCGCGAAGGCAGTGGTGGTGGTAATTAAGAAAGTTAATGACTGGTGGCTGCAGCGGTGGTGGCACCGGACGTTAACGATTTCAGCAGAAGGCAATGGTGGTGGTACCGGCAGTGCTAATGATTGGGCGAAGGTGGTGGCACTGGTATACGATTGGGTGAAGGTAGTGGTGGTGGTAATTGGTGGTGTTAATGATTGCGGTCAGTAGTGGTGGTGGTACCGGTAGTAAGTAATGATCGGGTGGCTGCAGGGTGGTGGCACTGGCAGCGTTAACGATTGCGAAGGCAGTGGTGGTGGCACTGGTGGTGCTAATGATTGGCGAAGGTAGTGGTGGTGGCACTGCAGTGCTAATGATTGTGAGGTAGTGGTGGTGGCATCGGTAGTGTTAATGACTGGTGAGGGAAGTGGTGGTGGCAATTGGCAGTGTTAATGATTGGGTATGGCGGTGGTGGCACTGGTGAGCAACGATCAGCAGCACAACGCTGGTGGTACCGGCAGTGCCAATGACGGTGGCTGCAGTGGTGGTGGCACCGGCAGTGTTAACGATCATAATGCAGTGGTGGTGGCACCTGGCAGTGCTAATGATCGTGAAACGTAGTGGTGGTGGCACTGGCAGTGCTAATGATCGTGAAGGTAGGGTGATGGTACCCGGTAGCGTTAATGATCAAGTAGTCGTAGTGGTGGTAATACTGGCAGTGCTAATGATCATAGTCGCAGTGGTGGTATTACTGCAGGGGTTAATGACTGGTGGAAGGTAGTGGTGGTGGCAATTGGTAGTGTTAATGATTGCGAAGGTAGTGGTGGTATTTACTGGTATACTAAGGATTGGGTGAAGGCAGTGGTGGTATTAACACTGGTAGCGTTAACCGATCGGGTGGCTGCAGGGCGGGTATTACTGCAGTGTTAACGATCGGGTAGCTGCAGTGGCAGTGGCAATTGCAGGCATAATGACTGCGGTGCTGCAGGTGTGGTGGTACTCCGGCAGGCGTTAATGATTGCGAAGGTAGCGGTGGTGGCAATTGGTAAAGTAATGATTGCGGAGGGTAGTGGTGGCGGCACCGGTGAGTTAATGACTTGCGAATGCAGTGGTGGTGGCACTGCAGTGTTAATGATTGCGAGGCAGTGGCGGTGGCACCGGCAGCGTTAACGACTGGCGAGGCAGGCAGGCACCAGCAGTGTTAATGACTTGGTGAGGTAGGCGGTGGTACCGGTAGTGCTTAATGATCAAGTTAGGCAGTGGCACTGCAGCGTTACCGACTGGCAGGTAGTGGTGGTACCGCAGTTAATGATCGGGTAGCTGCAGTGGTGGTACTACTGGTAGTGTTAATCGATCGCGGCTGCAGGTGGTGGTACCGGTAGTGTTAATGACTGCGAAGGCAGGGTATCACTGCAGTGTTGCTAAACGATCGCGGCTGCAGGTGGTAATACTGGCAGTGTTACCGACTGCAGGCTGCAGTGGTGGCGGTGCACCGGTGCTAATGATCGTGAAGGCAGCGGTGGTGGTACCAGCAGCGTTAATTTGATCATGAAGGCAGTGGTGGCATTCACTGGTAGTGTTAATGATCAAGTAGCTGCAGCGGTGGCGGTGCCAGTAGCTAATGATCATGAAGGCAGGGTGGTGGCACCAGCGCTAATGATCATGAAGGTAGTGGTGGTGGTACTGGTAGTGTTAATGATTGGTGAAGGTAGTGGTGGTGGTGCTGGTAGTGTTAATGATTGGTGAGGGTAGTGGTGGTGGTACTGGTAGTGTGGTAGTGGTGGTGGTGCTGGTAGTGTTAATGATTGGTGAGGGTAGTGGTGGTGGTACTGGTAGTGTTAATGATTGGTGAAGGTAGTGGTGGTGGTACTGGTAGTGTTAATGATTGGTGAGGGTAGTGGTGGTGGTACTGGTAGTGTTAATGATTGGTGAAGGTAGTGGTGGTGGTACTGGTAGTGTTAATGATTGGTGAAGGTAGTGGTGGTATTACTGGTAGTGTTAATGATTGGTGAAGGTAGTGGTGGTGGTACTGGTAGTGTTAATGATTGGTGAAGGTAGTGGTGGTGGTACTGGTAGTGTTAATGATTGGTGAAGGTAGTGGTGGTGGTACTGGTAGTGTTAATGATTGGTGAAGGTAGTGGTGGTGGTACTGGTAGTGTTAATGATTGGTGAGGGTAGTGGTGGTGGTACTGGTAGTGTTAATGATTGGTGAGGGTAGTGGTGGTGGTACTGGTAGTGTTAATGATTGGTGAGGGTAGTGGTGGTGGTACTGGTAGTGTTAATGATTGGTTAGGGTAGTGGTGGTGGTACTGGTAGTGTTAATGATTGGTGAGGGTAGTGGTGGTGGTACTGGTAGTGTTAATGATTGGTGAGGGTAGTGGTGGTGGTACTGGTAGTGTTAATGATTGGTGATGGTAATAGTGGTGGTACTGGTAGTGTTAATGATTGGTTAGGGTAGTGGTGGTGGTACTGGTAGTGTTAATGATTGGTTAGGGTAGTGGTGGTGGTACTGGTAGTGTTAATGATTGGTGAAGGTAGTGGTGGTGGTACTGGTAGTGTTAATGATTGGTGATGGTAATGGTGGTGGTACTGGTAGTGTTAATGATTGGTGAAGGTAGTGGTGGTGGTACTGGTAGTGTTAATGATTGGTGAAGGTAGTGGTGGTGGTACTGGTAGTGTTAATGATTGGTGAAGGTAGTGGTGGTGGTACTGGTAGTGTTAATGATTGGTGAAGGTAGTGGTGGTGTTAATGATTGGTGATGGTAATGGTGGTGGTACTGGTAGTGTTAATGATTGGTGAAGGTAGTGGTGGTGTTAATGATTGGTGAAGGTAATGGTGGTGGTACTGGTAGTGTTAATGATTGGTGAAGGTAGTGGTGGTGTTAATGATTGGTGATGGTAATGGTGGTGGTACTGGTAGTGTTAATGATTGGTGAAGGTAGTGGTGGTGTTAATGATTGGTGATGGTAATGGTGGTGGTACTGGTAGTGTTAATGATTGGTGAAGGTAGTGGTGGTGTTAATGATTGGTGATGGTAATGGTGGTGGTACTGGTAGTGTTAATGATTGGTGAAGGTAGTGGTGGTGTTAATGATTGGTGAAGGTAATGGTGGTGGTACTGGTAGTGTTAATGATTGGTGAAGGTAGTGGTGGTGTTAATGATTGGTGAAGGTAATGGTGGTGGTACTGGTAGTGTTAATGATTGGTGAAGGTAGTGGTGGTGTTAATGATTGGTGAAGGTAATGGTGGTGGTACTGGTAGTGTTAATGATTGGTGAAGGTAGTGGTGGTGTTAATGATTGGTGAAGGTAGTGGTGGTGGTACTGGTAGTGTTAATGATTGGTGAAGGTAGTGGTGGTGGTACTGGTAGTGTTAATGATTGGTGAAGGTAGTGGTGGTGGTACTGGTAGTGTTAATGATTGGTGAAGGTAGTGGTGGTGTTAATGATTGGTGGTAGTGGTGGTGGTACTGGTAGTGTTAATGATTGGTGAAGGTAGTGGTGGTTGTACTGGTAGTGTTAATGATTGGTGAGGGTAGTGGTGGTGGTACTGGTAGTGTTAATGATTGGTGAAGGTAGTGGTGGTGTTAATGATTGGTGGTAGTGGTGGTGGTACTGGTAGTGTTAATGATTGGTGAGGGTAGTGGTGGTGGTACTGGTAGTGTTAATGATTGGTGAGGGTAGTGGTGGTGGTACTGGTAGTGTTAATGATTGGTGAAGGTAGTGGTGGTGGTACTGGTAGTGTTAATGATTGGTGAAGGTAGTGGTGGTGTTACTGGTTGTGTTAATGATTGGTGAAGGTAGTGGTGGTGGTACTGGTAGTGTTAATGATTGGTGAAGGTAGTGGTGGTGGTACTGGTAGTGTTAATGATTGGTGAAGGTAGTGGTGGTGTTAATGATTGGTGGTAGTGGTGGTGGTACTGGTAGTGTTAATGATTGGTGAAGGTAGTGGTGGTGGTACTGGTAGTGTTAATGATTGGTGGTTGTGGAACTGGTAGTGAAGAACAATGTAGTTCCGAGGCTGGTGGTTGTGATTTACCTTTGAAGTCTTTCAAGAGTTTTCCTACTCTCCCAGCCCGAAACCGGACCAGGCTTGTCTGGTGCTTGCCAGATCAACTAGGCTGTTATTGTGATGAATGGTTTGAAAAACCGACAAGTTGAAGATTGAGACACTTATGCAGCATATGGGAATCTTTATTCAGGAAACGTTTCGCCACACAGTGGCTTCATCAGTCCAATACAAAGAGGAAGGCGTAAGGAGAGGAGGAGTATGAGGTAATCAGTCCCTCAGCCTGGAGTCGATGTGTTCAGTCCATCAATCTTGTAGAATGTACAGCATAGGGCCGTAGACGTGGCTTATATACTGTAGTGAGGTGAGGTGAAGCAGGCGGAGGCGGGGTCATAGTGGTACCATCCACTAGTCGAAGTAGGTCTTCGTCCAAATGTTGAACAAGTGTTGAAGAATTCTTTGTAACAAGATGCCATGATGCTGCAGTGTCTGACAGTTGTGATGAATGGTTTGAAAAATCGACAAGTTGAAGATTGAGACACTTTTGCAGCATATGGGAATCTTTATTCAGGAAACGTTCTTGCTGGCAGCCCTCTGACCTGCGGTATTGGTACTGTTAATGATACAGTGCTACTGAGGGTGGAGGTTTTATCTTTTATTATGCAGCTCATATCCATCCTGTGGAGGGCAGTGCAAGAGTATATGGATACACAACAGGCCCAGGAGCTAGGCCCCAAAAGGGTTAACAGGAGTAAATGTGGATTTATATCTACAGTTCACTTATCTGTTACAAGCAAAGTTTGGATATTTTGTGTATTTGTTTGGTATCTTATTCTTATGAATAAGATACACTGATTTTATCTTTGATTTTATCTTTGATGATCCTTTTTTAAATCACTTATTCTCTCTAGGCCAGAATACTGCTGTACATTAACATCCCCATTCAAGGCAGGTGAAATTGCAGAACTAGAGAGTGTACAGAGAACCTTTACTGCACGTATAAGTTCCATCAAACACCTTAACTACTGGGAGCGCCTGGAAGCACTTGACTTGTACTCACTGGAGCGCAGGCGAGAAAGATATATCATAATCTACACCTGAAAGATTCTGGAGGGACTGGTCCCTAATATGCACACAGCAATCACTCCATACGAAAGCAAAAGACTTGGCAGGCGATGCAACATACCCCCAGTGAAAAGTAGGGGCGTCACTGGTACACTAAGAGAAAACACAATAAGTGTCCGGGGCCCAAGACTGTTCAACAGCCTCCCACCAGCAGTAAGGGGCATAACCAGTAGACCCCTGGTTGTCTTCAAGAGAGCTGAACAGATACCTAAAGTCGGTGCCGGATCAACCGGGTTGTGGTTTGTACGTTGGATTGCGTGCGGCCAGCAGTAACAGCCTCGTTGATCAGGCCCTGATCCACCGGGAGGCCTGGTCGTGGACCGGGCCGCGGGGGCGTTGATCCCCTGAATACCCTCCAGGTAGACTCCAGGTAGGTATGTACCACATACATTCCTCAATAATTGGACAGTAAAGCACATAGTGTTCAGGATAGTGTCAGGGTTGCTCCACATATTTTGCATTTACTTTGATTATCATGTGTGTGTCTGGCACACTTGCCGAGGTACTTGTAACCAAGCCTGAGCCTGACCACTACATCATCAGTCAGTGTATTTACGTTCATGTTGTCATAGTGGGTTATATATATGTACTCAGGCATATAGCTACATTCTTATAATATTCAGTTTCATTATTTACTTCTCTCCTAATATATTCTTCGTTTGCCTTTAGGGTAAATTATCAACTTTGGCTAAATTATCAACTTTATCATGAAGGAGTAATGCAGTGTGTGATGAAATCCATAACAGTTGTACGTTAATTTCTTTTTCCCGGATTTTTGAGTATTTCTACATAGCTTCTTAAGTGAGAATGTTGTTAGAGTGTTATATTAGTCAAGAGCCTTCAGTGATGACATAGAATCAGTAATGATTATAGAGTCAAGCTCTGTGTCATAAGTTAGCTTTAGCACCATTAGGATGGTAAACAATTCACTGTGCTTTGTAGACGCCCAGTTGTTAATTCTTAGGCCTAACTCAACAAAGTTGCTATCGTTGTTAACTAGGGAGGTGACAACAAGAGCAGATGCAGCCCTGCCAGTAGACTCCTGCTTAGATCAATCACTGTATTTAATTTGTGATAAATTATTACTAACAGTTAATTAAGAAATTTCTTCTTGAGCAGTTAGTTGCCTTTACAAGTGATTTAAGGAAGATATTACTAGTGCTGAGCTTCTTGGAAGGCTCTGGCAGGTATGTGATGTTAAGAACATAAGAAAGGAGGAACACTGCAGCAGGCCTGTTGGCCCATACTAGGCAGGTCCTTTACAATTCATCCCACTAACAAAACATTTTTTTTTTTGACCAACCCAATTTTCAATGCTACCCAAGAAATAAGCTCTGATGTGAAAGTCCCACTCAAATCCAACCCCTCCCACTCATGTACTTATCTAACCTAAATTTGAAACTACCCAAAGTCCTAGCCTCAATAACCCAACTAGGTAGACTGTTCCACTCATCAACTACCCTATTTCCTAACCAATACTTTCCTATGTCCTTTCTAAATCTAAACTTATCCAATTTAAATCCATTACTGCGGGTTCTCTCTTGGAGAGATATCCTCAAGACCTTGTTAATATCCCCTTTATTAATACCTATCTTCCACTTATACACTTCGATCAGGTCTCCCCTCATTCTTCGTCTAACAAGTGAATGTAACTTAAGAGTCTTCAATCTTTCTTCATAAGGAAGATTTCTAATGCTATGTATTAATTTAGTCATCCTACGCTGAATGTTTTCTAACGAATTTATGTCCATTCTGTAATATGGAGACCAGAATTGAGCTGCATAATCTAGGTGAGGCCTTACTAATGATGTATAAAGCTGCAGTATGACCTCTGGACTTCTGTTGCTTATACTTCTTGATATAAATCCCAGTAATCTATTTGCCTTATTACGTACGCTTAGGCATTGCTGTCTTGGTTTAAGGTTGCTGCTCACCATAACCCCCAAGTCCTTTTCGCAATCTGTATGGCTAAGTTCTGCATCATTTAACTTATAAGTACTAGGGTTATGGGCACTCCGGAGCTTCAGAACCTTGCATTTATCTACATTAAACTGCATCTGCCACTTTTCTGACCAAGAATAGAGTTTGTTTAAATCCTCCTGAAGTTCCATAACATCTACGTTTGAATCAATAATCCTACCTATCTTTGTGTCATCGGCGAATTTGCTCATGTCACTAGTAATTCCCTCATCAAGATCATTGATATATATTATAAACAACAACGGGCCCAAGACTGATCCCTGTGGAACGCCACTTGTTACAGATCCCCACTCGGATTTAACCTCATTTATGGACACTCTCTGCTTCCTGTCTGTGAGCCATGACTCGATCCACGAGAGCACTTTTCCCCCAATGCCATGAGCTGCCACTTTCTTTAACAGTCTATGGTGCGGAACTCTATCAAAAGCCTTACTAAAATCTAAGTAAATAATATCAAATTCTTTATCGTGGTCAACAGCCTCAAAAGCTTTACTGAAGAAAGTTAATAAATTAGTGAGACAAGACCGGCCTCTCGGGAATCCATGCTGAGTATCATTAATCAAGCTATGCTTATCGAGATGGCTTCTTATAATCTCAGCTATAATTGACTCTAGTAATTTGCCTACAATTGAGGTTAGGCTTATTGGGCGGTAATTTGATGGTAACGACTTGTCCCCTGTTTTAAAAATAAGAATTACATTAGCCATCTTCCACATATCAGACACTACACCTGTTTGAAGAGATAAATTAAAAATATTAGTTAATGGTTCACAGAGTTCCATTTTGCATTCCTTAAGAACCCTTGAAAAAAACCTCATCAGGACCCGGCGACTTATTTTGCTTCAGTCTGTCTATCTGCTTCACAACCATTTCACTAGTGACTGTGATGTTACATAATTTATCTTCTTCTAGCCCACTATAAAAATTAATTACTGGAATATTGTTAGTGTCTTCCTGTGTAAAAACTGAGAGAAAATAATTATTTAAAATCGAGCACATTTCATTCTCTTTGTCAGTAAGATGCCCATAGTTATTTTTAAGGGGACCTATCTTATCTCTAACTTTTGTTCTATAGATCTGGAAAAAACTTTTTGGGTTAGTTTTAGAATCCCTAGCAACTTTAATTTCATAGTCCCTTTTAGCTTTTCTTATCCCCTTTTTAATGTCCCTCTTAATGTCAATATACTGATTCATAAGATGACCCCTCACCTCTTTTGATACGCTTATAAATTCCTTTCTTATGCCCTAGTAGATATTTGAGCCTATTATTCATCCATTTTGGGTCATTTCTATTTGATCTAATTTCTTTATATGGGATAAACGTCCTTTGAGCAGCATGTATAGTGTTCAGAAAACTGTCATATTGATAGCTCTTTTCGTTACCCCAGTCATCAGATGATAAGTGTTCTCTAAGCCCATCGTAATCTGCTAAGCGAAAATCTGGGACTGTTACTGAGTTATCGCTACTATCGTACTTCCATTGAATGCTAAACGTAATTGATTTGTGGTCGCTAGCACCCAGTTCCTCTGAAATTTCTAAATTATTAACAAGGGATTCATTGTTTGCCAGAACTAAGTCAAGCAGGTTATTTTCCCTTGTAGGTTCTGTCACAAACTGCTTCAAAAAACAATCCTGAACTACTTCTAAGAAGTCGTATGATTCTAAATTCCCAGTCAAGAAATTCCAATCAATATGACTAAAGTTAAAGTCTCCTAGAATTACTACATTATCGTGCCTTGTGGCCTTAACAATTTCCTCCCATAGTAGTCTCCCTTGGTCCCTATCTAAGTTTGGGGGACGGTATATCACGCCTAAAATCAGTTTTTCATGCCCCTCTGAAAATTCTATCCAAACAGACTCTGTATGTGTTACTTCAGACTTAATACCCGTTTTTATGCAACAGTTCAAGCGATCTCGGACATACAGTGCCACCCCACCCCCCTTCCCGATACTTCTATCTACTTGGAACAATTTAAAACCCTGAATGTGACATTCCGCAGGCATGTCCCGACTTTTTGAATTAAACCACGTCTCAGTTAAGGCAAATACATCAATGTTACCTGCACTAGCAACTAATCTCAACTCGTTCATCTTATTCCTAGCACTACGGCTATTAGCATAATAAACATTGAAAGACTCTCCTTTCTCTTTACCCTTCCTGCTCATTTCTGTTTTTCTACTAAACCTATTACTGTCCTTATCACCCAGTGTCACTGGCTTTTCAATATCTACCTCATTCTGCTTATTACTAGTTCCCCTACAACTCATAATATTAATACACTGGGACTTCACTGTTTTCCTGCCAAAACCCATACCACTAACTATTCCTAGTTTAAAGTCCTAACAGCTCCCTCCACTGCAGTTGCCAGTGCTCCCACCCCAGACCTAGATAAGTGAACCCCATCCCTGGCATACATGTCATTTCTGCCATAGAAGAGGTCCCAGTTGTCAATGAATGTTACCGCATTTTCCTTACAGTATTTGTCCAGCCAGCAATTGACACCAATTGCCCTGGACAACCATTCATTTCCAACTCCTCTCCTTGGCAAAATACCACATATGACAGGGTTCCCACCCTTCCTCCTAATTATTTCTATTGCTGACCTATACCTGCTAATCAGGTCTTCACTCCTACGTCTGCCAACATCGTTGCCTCCAGCACTGAGACAGATAATAGGATTGCTCCCATTACCTCTCATGATGTCATCCAGACGGCTAACAATATCCTCCATCCCAGCCCCAGGAAAGCAAACTCTCTTGTCTCCTACTCCTGTCCTTCAAGCAGAACGCCCTATCCATATACCTAACTTGGCTATCCCCAACAACAACAATATTCTTACCTTCCTTGGTGTCGTTCGTCGTGACGTTCCCAGTAGTCAACTCACATTCGTCGGGTAGCACTGAGAATGTATTAGATGTTTCCACAACAGTTTCCACGGCAGTCTCTTCTTCATCGTTTCTACCTTTCCATTCGTCTTCTTGATCATCAACTTCGTTCCCTGCTGTCCAGAAACTGACCAGTTTCCTTTCTTGACCTGAGGACTCAAAACAAAAGGACTACTACGAATCTTCTTGTTTTCCTCGGTCAGTCGCCGAATCTCCATCTTCGCCATCCTCAATTCTTTCTTAAGCTGTTGGTAAAGTTGCTCGGTGGAGGGCATCTTGCTTCAATTCGTAGAGAACGCGCAAACAGGTCTTCACAGAGCTAAGTACACGTCACCACTGAGAGCTAAGTATACGTCACCACTTGAATAGAATATGAACATCAAAATGGTATACAATACCGACAGGTTGTTAGGTAAGACACATATGCAACAGTTAGACAACTTTATTCCGAAACGTTTCGCCTACACAGTAGGCTTCTTCAGTCGAATACAGAAAATAGGCAGGAACAGTAGAGATGTGAAGACGATGTAATCAGTCCATCACCCTTGTAGTCGTAGAATTTGAGGTTGTCAGTCCCTCGGCCTGGAGAAGTTCAGTTCCATAGTCAGGAACTATCTGAAGATCAAGCGACAGTGCGGAGACTTAAATACTGTCGGAAGGAGAGGTGCAGAGTAGTAGTAGTAGTAGTAGTAGTAGTGAGAATGTAACCACTGAGAGGTCATGTCCCTCTCAGATCCAACACTTCTCACTTGAAAAGCTTGTCCAAGGTGTTTTCTGTACCAAGATGCCATGTGTTGCAGTGTCTGACAAGATGAACATCAAAATGGTATACAATACCGACAGGTTGTTAGGTAAGACACATATGCAACAGTTAGACAACTTTATTCCGAAACGTTTCGCCTACACAGTGTTTCGCCTTCCGACAGTATTTAAGTCTCCGCACTGTCGCTTGATCTTCAGATAGTTCCTGACTATGGAACTGAACTTCTCCAGGCCGAGGGACTGACAACCTCAAATTCTACGACTACAAGGGTGATGGACTGATTACATCGTCTTCACATCTCTACTGTTCCTGCCTATTTTCTGTATTCGACTGAAGAAGCCTACTGTGTAGGCGAAACGTTTCGGAATAAAGTTGTCTAACTGTTGCATATGTGTCTTACCTAACAACCTGTCGGTATTGTATACCATTTTGATGTTCATCTTGTCAGACACTGCAACACATGGCATCTTGGTACAGAAAACACCTTGGACAAGCTTTTCAAGTGAGAAGTGTTGGATCTGAGAGGGACATGACCTTTCAGTGGTTACATTCTCACTACTACTACTACTATTACTACTACTCTGCACCTCTCCTTCCGACAGTATTTAAGTCTCCGCACTGTCGCTTGATCTTCAGATAGTTCCTGACTATGGAACTGAACTTCTCCAGGCCGAGGGACTGACAACCTCAAATTCTACGACTACAAGGGTGATGGACTGATTACATCGTCTTCACATCTCTACTGTTCCTGCCTATTTTCTGTATTCGACTGAAGAAGCCTATTGTGTAGGCGAAACGTTTCGGAATAAAGTTGTCTAACTGTTGCATATGTGTCTTACCTGAATAGAATATCTTGAATAGCATGATAGAATATCTTGAATAGATAGAATATCTTGAATAGAATGAATAGAATATTAAATGAACACATCTTCCATGGAGGGGTGAGATGCTCTTGTTGTCTACAGTGATACAGCTCATGCAAGCTATATAACTGTATGTTATATGTTTTAACACCCTATTTAGATCTTCGTTTATTTTTGAACATTTATTAAGATTTACACTGACAGTGTGTTGTTCATTTCTTAATATTCTAATACCAAATACAGTGTTATTCTCAGTAATCCAATCACTGATACTAGAGACACCAAGCTCCTTCCTCATATTAAGAACTTTAAGACAAGCCAGAATAATTCTGAGGGCTTCCTTGTGCATTGGTTCCAAGGGCCGGAAAGAATTTTTTTAATCTAATATTAACGTGGGCGCAGCATAACCAGTTAAAGATTTAATATACGCTATGTACATCATTCTCACTATTCTAACATTAACACCATAGTTGGTGTTGTAGCAGCAACATTAACACCATTGTTAGGTAAGACACATATGCAACAGTTAGGTATCTTTATTATGAAACGTTTCGCCTACACAGTAGGCTTCTTCAGTCAAGTACAGAAAAGTTGATAGAAGCAGAAGATACTTGAAGACGATGTAATCAGTCCATCACCCTTAAAGTTTTGAGGTGGTCAGTCCCTCAGTCTGGAGAAGAGCATTGTTCCATAGTATGAAACAATATGGAGAAGAAGTGACAGGATGGAGCTTTTTATAGCGCCAAGAGGTGAGACGTAGGCCACTAGGAGAGGTAAGAACTCAGATGTTGAGAGGTCAGGTCCCTCTCAAATCCAGCCCCTCTCACTAGTGGAAGTTGTCGAAGTTGATTGCAGGTCTGTACCAAGATACCCTTGTGTTGCAGTGTCTGACAGATTGAACATTAAAATGGTATAAAATACCGACAGGTTGTTAGGTAAGACACATATGCAACAGTTAGGTATCTTTATTATGAAACGTTTCGCCTACACAGTAGGCTTCTTCAGTCAAGTACAGAAAAGTTGATAGAAGCAGAAGATACTTGAAGACGATGTAATCAGTCCATCACCCTTAAAGTTTTGAGGTGGTCAGTCCCTCAGTCTGGAGAAGAGCATTGTTCCATAGTATGAAACAATATGGAGAAGAAGTGACAGGATGGAGCTTTTTATAGCGCCAAGAGGTGAGACGTAGGCCACTAGGAGAGGGTATCTTGGTACAGACCTGCAATCAACTTCGACAACTTCCACTAGTGAGAGGGGCTGGATTTGAGAGGGACCTGACCTCTCAACATCTGAGTTCTTACCTCTCCTAGTGGCCTACGTCTCACCTCTTGGCGCTATAAAAAGCTCCATCCTGTCACTTCTTCTCCATATTGTTTCATACTATGGAACAATGCTCTTCTCCAGACTGAGGGACTGACCACCTCAAAACTTTAAGGGTGATGGACTGATTACATCGTCTTCAAGTATCTTCTGCTTCTATCAACTTTTCTGTACTTGACTGAAGAAGCCTACTGTGTAGGCGAAACGTTTCATAATAAAGATACCTAACTGTTGCATATGTGTCTTACCTAACAACCTGTCGGTATTTTATACCATTTTAATGTTCAACATTAACACCATAGTTGGTGTTGTAGCAGCAACATTACCACCATAGTTGTTGTTGTAGCAGCAACATTAACACCATAGTTGTTGTTGTAGCAGCAACATTAACACCATAGTTGTTGTTGTAGCAGCAACATTAACACCATAGTTGGTGAACATTAAAATGGTATAAAATACCGACAGATTGTTAGGTAAGACACATATGCAACAGTTAGGTATCTTTATTTCGAAACGTTTCGCCTACACAGTAGGCTTCTTCAGTCGAATACAGAAAAGTTGATAGAAGCAGAAGATACTTGAAGACGATGTAATCAGTCCATCACCCTTAAAGTTTTGAGGTGGTCAGTCCCTCAGTCTGGAGAAGAGCATTGTTCCGTTGTCTGACAACGGAAGAACAACCTGAGGACTTCTATTATTTATACTTCTTGATATGAAGTCAAGGATTCTGTTAGCTTTATTGCGAACACTATTGCACTGTTGTCTTGGTTTTAGATTACTACTAACCAGAACTAAATCCTTTTCGCAGTCCGTAATATTAAGATCTACATTATTTAGTTTATATGTGGCATGGTTATTTTCCTTTCCAACATTCAGAACTTTGCATTTGTCTGTATTAAACTGCATTTGCCACTTCTCCGACCACTGCATCAGTCTATTCAAATCATCCTGGAGTGCTCTAGTGTCCTCATTAGAATGAACTGGACGGCCTATTTTGGTGTCATCAGCAAATTTGCTTATGTCGCTTTTTATGTAGATTGTGAACAAGGGGCCCGACACTGAGCCCTGCGGAACACCGCTTGTGACGTGCCCCCATTTTGATTTTTCCCCATATATACAAACTCTCTGCTGCCTATTCGTCAACCATGCCTTAACCCAGGAAAAAATTTTTCCTGTTCCGTGTGCCTTAAGTTTCCTCAGTAGCCTCTGATGTGGAACTCCATCGAAAGCCTTACTGAAGTCCATATACACAATATCGTATTCAATACAATGATCTACCTCCTCAAATACCTTAGTGAAGAAAGTTAGTAAATTCGTAAGACAGGAACGCCCCTTTGTAAAACCGTGTTGAGATTCATTAATCAATCTGTGCCTATCAAGATGGCTACGAATTGCTTCGGCAATTATTGATTCCATAAATTTTCCCACTATGGAAGTAAGGCTTATAGGTCTATAGTTCGAAGCTAAGGACCTGTCACCTGCCTTGTAAATAGGTATTACATTTGCCATTTTCCACTTATCAGGCACTGTGCCAGTTTGTAGTGATATGTTAAAAAGATTAGCCAAAGGTATGCTAAGTTCCTCTTTACATTCCTTTAACACCCTTGCAAACAGTTCATCAGGACCTGGGGATTTGTTAGGTTTCAGTTTCTCTATTTGTCTGAGGACCATGTAACTAGTTACTGCAATCGTGTATAGTTTATTATCGTCCTGTTCTACATAATCAATTATTTCTGGAATTTCGCTAATATCTTCCTGAGTAAAAACTGAGAGAAAGTAAGAATTGAAAATTTCACACACATCCTTATCACTGTCAGTGATCTGACCAGAGTTACTCTAAAGTGGGCCTATCTTGTCCCTAATCTTACTTCTGTATACCTGAAAGAACCCTTTTGGATTAGTCTTCGAATCCCTTGCGACCTTAGCCTCATAATCCCTTTTTGCTTTTCTTATTCCTTTTTTTTATTTCTCTCTTTAATTGAATATATTGATTTCTTAACTGCGCATCCCCTCCTTTGATATGCCTATATGTGCCTTTCTTTTGACCAGTGAGATGTTTTAATCTATTGTTCATCTATTTGGGATCATTTATGTTAGAACTAATTTCCCTACTCGGAACAAAAGTTGTCTGGGCAGCTAGAACTATGCTCTGAAAAACGTCATATTGGCAACCAAGATCACCTACCTGACCCATAGTCAGGATATCCCAATTTAGCCCACCCAGGTAAGTTTTCAGTCCCATGAAATCGGTCAAGTGAAAGTCTGGGACAGAGATTTGATTGCAGTTACCTGGGTAATTCCATGATATATTGAAATTAAGTGATTTGTGATCACTTTCCCCAAGCTCATCATTAACTTCAAGATTATTAACTAGTGGTTCTTTGTTGACAAGAACCAAGTCAAACAGATTGTTTCCTCTAGTTGGTTCTGTCACAAACTGTTCTAAAAAGCAATCCTGAACCGTATCAAGAAAGTCACTAGACTTAAGATTTCCTGTCACATTGTTCTAATCAGTTTGTCTAAAGTTAAAATCTCTCATTAACACAACATTTTCATATCTAGACGCCTTATAAATTTCGTCCCATAACAGCTTACCGCACACTCTATCAAGGTTTGGGGGCCTATATAACACACCCACAATTAATTTGTCACGACCCTCGAGAAACTGTAGCCAAACAGATTCTGTGTCCGATGTTTCTATTCTTATATCATGTCTTAACACAACAAGTTAAATTATCTCTGACATACATTGCCATTCCACAACCCTTCCTGTTAACCCTATCAGTGTGAAATAGTTTATAACCCTTTATGCTTCATTCAGAAGGCATTTCTCTATCCTTCAAGTTGAACCAGGTCTCTGTTATAGCAATAATATCTATATTACCTGCACTTGCAGATAATCTTAGCTCATCTATCTTATTTCTTAGACTCTACTATTTTTATAGTAAACCTTAAGGGAGCTAGTCACTTGCTACCCTCTACTATCTCTCTTTGTTGATCAGTTGCTTTGCCTTTACTAGCAACTTTATTTTGAATATTGTCTTTTTAACATATCCCTGAGGTATCCTGGTTGTGTCTGCTGTTTTCAACCCTAGTACTGCAGCCTGATTGTTTCCCACAGACATCCATACCTCTATAATCTATCAGTTTAAAGTCCTAGACAAGTCATCAATTACCCCTCAATCGAATTGGCTAGTGCAACCACTCCATCCCTAGAGATGTGAACCCCATCTCTTGCATACATATTATGCTTGCCATAGAATTTGTCCCAGTTTTCAATGAATGGGATTGCAAGTTCCTTGCAGTACCTGTCTTGCCAGCAATTTATACCAATTGCCCTAGACATCCATTCATTGCCCACTCCTAGGCAAGATGCTACATATGTTGGGAGGGTTCGTGGAGATGTGATGGTTGGAGTTAAACGCACTTGTTGGGTGGTAACACTTATATTAGCAGTGTGTGAAAGGGGAAGCCCAGCCTTGCCATGTTGCCTTGTCGTAGACCTATGGGTGGAGTGAGGAGGAGACCAGGAGCGCAGCGCTCACATGCTGCATCATGTGACGTCACACATGCTAGTCGCTGAGCCTAGCAAGGGGTCAACTATGTAAAACATATGGATGGTACTATGATACTTAGATAACATATATACAGGGGATCAGCAACTATGCTGACACACATGATTGGGATCTCTCCCTTAGACCTGACTACATCTATGGCTGACCTATACTTAAACAGCAGCTCCTGTCTCCTGCCATTCCCGATGTCATTTCCACCATCATTAAGACAATTAATGGGCTTGTTCCCATTGCCTGACATAATATCCTCAAGACCTTATTTATATCCCCTTTATTAATACCCCTCTTCCACTTATACACCTTGATCATATCTCCTATCATTCTTCATCTTACAAGTGAATGTAATTTAAGGGACTTGAATCTTCCTTTATACGGAAAATTTTTTATGCAATGAATTAATTTTGTCATTCGTTGCTGAATGTTTTCTAACGAATTTATATCCATTCTGTAAAATGGAGACCAGAAATTGAGCTGCATAATCTAGGGCCTTATTAATGTATAAAGCTGTAGTATAACCGCTGGACTTCTGTTGCTTACACTTCTTGATATAAATCCCAGCAATCTATTAGCCTTATTACGTACGCTTAGACACTGTTGTCTTGGTTTAAGGTTGCTGCTTACCATAACCCCCAAATCCTTTTTTCATTCTCTACGGCTAAGTTCAACATTATTCAGCTGGTAGGTGCTAGGGTTATGAACATTTCCGAGCTTCAGAACTTTACATTTATCTACATTGAACTGCATCTGCCACTTTTCTGACCACGAATTTAGTTTGTCTAAATCCTCCTGAAGTTCCGAGACATCAACGTCTGAATCGATTACCCTGCCTATCTTCGTGTCATCAGCGAATTTGCTTATGTCACTAGTAATTCCCTCACCAAGGTCATTTATATATATATATATATATATATATATATATATATATATATATATATATATATATATATATATATATATATATATATATATAAACAACAGTGGGCCTAAAACTGATCCCTGCGGAACGCCAGTTGTTACAGATCCCCACCCAGATTTAACCCCATTTATGCATACTCTCTGCTTCCTATTAGTGAGCCATAACTCGATCCATGACAGCATTTTTTCCCCAGTGCCATGAGGTGCCACTTTCTTTAACAGTCTCTGGTGTGGTACTCTATCAAAAGCCTTACTAAAATCTAAATAAACAATATCGAATTCTTTATCCTGATCAACGGCCTCAAAAGCCTTACTGAAGAGAGTTAATAAATTAGGCAGGAACGGCCCCTCGTGAAACCATATTGAGTATCATTAATCAAGCTGTGCTTATCCAGATGGCTTCTTATATTATCAGCTATAATTGACTCTAGTGATTTGCCTACAATTGAGGTTAGGCTTATTGGGCGGTAATTTGACGGTAACGACTTGTCCCCTGCTTTAAAAATAGGTCTAATCGATTACATAATTACTTGAACCTCGTTAAGAATGGTACTCATTTGGGTGGTGGTGGTACTGGTACTGGTGGTGTTAATAATAGTATGCTAATGATGGTACTAGTAGTGTTAATAACAGTATGCTACTGGTGGTACTGGTACTGGTAGTGTTAATAATAGTATGCTACTGAGGGTGGTACTGGTCCTGGTAGTGTTAATAACACAGTGCTACTGGTGGTACTGGTACTGGTAGTGTTAATAACACAGTGCTACTGGTGGTACTGCTACTGGTAGTGTTAATAACACAATGTTACTGGTGGTACTGCTACTGGTAGTGCTAATAACACAGTGCTCGTGCACTCTGCCTCAGGCTGCCACACAGCGCTCGTGCACTCTGCCTCAGGCTGCCACACAGCGCTCGTGCACTCTGCCTCAGGCTGCCACACAGTGCTCGTGCACTCTGCCTCAGGCTGCCACACAGCGCTCGTGCACTCTGCCTCAGGCTGCCACACAGTGCTCGTGCACTCTGCCTCAGGCTGCCACACAGTGCTCGTGCACTCTGCCTCAGGCTGCCACACAGTGCTCGTGCACTCTGCCTCAGGCTGCCACACAGTGCTCGTGCACTCTGCCTCAGGCTGCCACACAGTGCTCGTGCACTCTGCCTCAGGCTGCCACACAGTGCTCGTGCACTCTGCCTCAGGCTGCCACACAGTGCTCGTGCACTCTGCCTCAGGCTGCCACACAGTGCTCGTGCACTCTGCCTCAGGCTGCCACACAGTGCTCGTGCACTCTGCCTCAGGCTGCCACACAGTGCTCGTGCACTCTGCCTCAGGCTGCCACACAGTGCTCGTGCACTCTGCCTCAGGCTGCCACACAGTGCTCGTGCACTCTGCCTCAGGCTGCCACACAGTGCTCGTGCACTCTGCCTCAGGCTGCCACACAGTGCTCGTGCACCCTGCCTCAGGCTGCCACACAGTGCTCGTGCACTCTGCCTCAGGCTGCCACACAGTGCTCGTGCACTCTGCCTCAGGCTGCCACACAGTGCTCGTGCACCCTGCCTCAGGCTGCCACACAGTGCTCGTGCATTCTGCCTCAGGCTGCCACACAGTGCTCGTGCACTCTGCCTCAGGCTGCCACACAGTGCTCGTGCACTCTGCCTCAGGCTGCCACACAGTGCTCGTGCACCCTGCCTCAGGCTGCCACTCATAAAATTACATATTCATCAAAATTAGGAACAAAAGATTATTAATACACTAAATATGTAATTAGCATCAGCAACATGCCCGTAACATACTTGTGACCAGTTTCGAGGGTTCTTTCCTCACAGCCCGGCCTGAGGCCAGGCTTCTCTTTTTGGTTGCCTGATCAGCCAGGCTGTTGATGTTAGCAGTTCCAGCTGCTTAGATATGGAAATCATGAAATATACCAAAGGACCGCTGTGTACAAAACGTAAGAGGATCACCAAATAGAACGAAGGGAACATGTGAAAGACCTGGGTGTAATAATGTCAACCGACCTTTCAAAGAACATAATATGGCATTTGTCACTGCAGAGAAGTGTCACCGCATACACTGTTTCTTTCTTTAAAAAAAAGAGGGAAACAGTGTAAGCGGTGACATTTCAAATCTGTTGTGTTCTATCGCTTGGAGTATTGTTTAATGTTGACGGGTCTGTCCAGGGCAGGAGAGATATCAAACCTGGAACAGATACAGAGATCATTTACAGCTCACATAGAACCAATAAAACATTTAAATTACTGAACCCCTCAGAGATACGTGATAATATATATGTGGAAGGTACTTGAGGGTCTGGTCCCAAACCTGCACACTGCCATAACAACTATACTGGAGTGAGAGATATGGGAGGAAATGTAAAATAAACCTAATGAAAAACAGGGGCGCTGTAGGTGCAGTAAGAGAACGTTTTATCAACATCAGTAGGCCCAGACTGTTGAACATCTTATCAGAACTACGGTACAAGTCCTCAAGAAGAAATTCAACAAGTGCTTCCAGCAAGAGCCAGATCAACCAGGCTGTGATACATATGTGGGCCAGCAACCACCAACAACAACAGCCTAACTGACTAGGCAACCACCTGACAAGCTTAGCCCAGGACCGGGCTCCGGGAATAGAAAACTCTCAAAAATCATCAAAGGAATATCAATGGAAAAGACAAGCTGTCACAAACAGCTGTATCAACCTGGCTGATTTGATGCCTCAAAAAAAGGCAGTGGTTCTGTTGTAGATCTAAATCCAGATATACTCCTGTTAACCCTTCTGTGGCCTAGTTCCTAGTGTTGTGTATCAGTATGCTCTTGCACTGCCCTCCACACGATGGATATGGGTGCATAATAAACTAGCCACTTTGAGGACAAAATTTAACTTCCATACCTGTTCCAGCAATATTTCTTTTATCTTCTGGTAGCAGGGTAGAGATACCTGCTTTTAGAAGGTTGAAGATACCTGCTGGTAGCAGGTTGGAGATACCTTCTGGTAGTAGGTTGGAGATGTCTACTGGTAGCAAGTTGAAGATACCTGCTGGTAGCAGGTTGGAGATACCTGCTGGTAGCAGGTTAAAGTCTTGAGCCACGGATGCTGACACAGGTGGTGGTTCAATAACAAGAACCGAGCTTCCTGTAACACTAGCAGCACACATCACAATCTTTGTATACAAAAGAGTAAAATAAATATACACAACCCAATACAACATTGGTTTACAGCAGGTCGCTGCTGCCTCTCACAGCTGCTGCGAGAGGCATTGGTTTACAGCAGGTCGGTGCTGCCTCTCACAGCTGTTGTGAGAGTTACGGGTTTACAGCAGGTCGGTGCTGCCTCTCACAGCTGCTGCGAGAGGCATTGGTTTACAGCAGGTCGGTGCTGCCTCTCACAGCTGTTGTGAGAGTTACGGGTTTACAGCAGGTCAGTGCTGCCTCTCACAGCTGCTGTGTGAGTTATGGGTTTACAGCAGGTCGGTGCTGCCTCTCACAGCTGCTGTGAGAGTTATGGGTTTACAGCAAGTCGCTGCTGCCTCTCACAGCTGCTGCACCACTTCAGCTTGGTTCTTCACGCACTGCATCACACCGAGAAAAACGAAATATACGAAGCATTTTGGATAACCTTTGAGAGGTGTAAAGTCAATGAAGTTGCACAAAATGCGTGCAGAAGAACTAGGAAAATACACAGGTAAATCTTAAAATTTTTCTCAGAGTAAAAGCAGACGTAAGAGAGTCCATGAGCTAGAGCCACGCCACATTCACGCTGGTGTGAGATTCGTCTGTATAAACCTGCATTTGTGGTCACAGTGGTAGCCCGTGCTAACCTCCCTGTAGTGTATAGAAATATAAGGAGTTGGATGAATCTTGTTATGGCGGCATGGTCCAGTGGATGACACACCGGCTTGCGAGTTGTTGGACTCGCTCGCCATGAGTCTCACTTGTTCTGTGGTTTGCAACCGTGTTATTACGATTTCATGATTCATCCTGTGGATGGTAGCGCAAGAGCATATGGATACACAGAAGGCCTAGGAACTAGGGCCCAAAACGTTATATCTGCAAGCAACTTTTCTGCTGCAAGCAGATTTAGGGTATTTGCTTAATATGTGTGGTATCTTATACCACACATATTATACTCTTTATCTCTATATTCATCAGTAAGTGGACAATTAAGCACACAGTGTTCAGGATAGTGACCATAGGGCTGACCACAGTGACCATAGTGCTGACCACAGTGACCATAGTGCTGACCACAGTGACCATAGGGCTGACCACAGTGACCATAGTGCTGACCACAGTGACCATAGTGCTGACCACAGTGACCATAGGGCTGACCACAGTGACCATAGTGCTGACCACAGTGACCATAGGGCTGACCACAGTGACCATAGGGCTGACCACAGTGACCATAGTGCTGACCACAGTGACCATAGGGCTGACCACAGTGACCATAGGGCTGACCACAGTGACCATAGGGCTGACCACAGTGACCATAGGGCTGACCACAGTGACCATAGTGCTGACCACAGTGACCATAGGGCTGACCACATACTTTGCATCTAGTTTGATCATCATTTGTGTGTCCAAGCCTAAGGCAGCAGAGGTTTCTACTGTAAAACGCCGTGTTCTTCAAGGCACGGTGTGGGCTCTCATTCTGTTACCATACAATAACATAAACCAAGTCTTCCTCTGGACCACATAAACCAAGTCTTCCTCTGGACCACATAAACCAAGTCTTCCTCTGGACCACATAAACCAAGTCTTCCTCTGGACCACATAAACCAAGTCTTCCTCTGGACCACATAAACCAAGTCTTCCTCTGGACCACATAAACCAAGTCTTCCTCTGGACCACATAAACCAAGTCTTCCTCTGGACCACATAAACCAAGTCTTCCTCTGGACCACATAAACCAAGTCTTCCTCTGGACCACATAAACCAAGTCTTCCTCTGGACCACATAAACCAAGTCTTCCTCTGGGCCACATAAACCAAGTCTTCCTCTGGACCACATAAACCAAGTCTTCCTCTGAACCACATAAACCAAGTCTTTCTCTGGACCACATAAACCAAGTCTTCCTCTGGACCACATAAACCAAGTCTTCCTCTGGACCACATAAACCAAGTCTTTCTCTGGACCACATGAACCAAGTCTTTCTCTGGATCACATAAACCAAGTCTTTCTCTGGACCACATAAACCAAGTCTTCCTCTGGACCACATAAACCAAGTCTTCCTCTGGACCACATAAACCAAGTCTTCCTCTGAACCACATAAACCAAGTCTTTCTCTGGACCACATAAACCAAGTCTTCCTCTGGACCACATAAACCAAGTCTTCCTCTGGACCACATAAACCAAGTCTTCCTCTGGACCACATAAATCAGTTCTAGGTGTGGACCAACATGGACAAGTCTTGGTGTGAACCAACATGAACCAGTCTTGGTGTGAACCAACATGAACCAGTCTTGGTGTGGACCAACATGAACCAGTGTTGGTGTGGACCAACATGAACCAGTCTTGGTGTGAACCAACATGAACCAGTCTTGGTGTGAACCAACATGAACCAGTCTTGGTGTGGACCAACATGAACCAGTGTTGGTGTAGACCAACATGAACCAGTCTTGGTGTGAACCAACATGAACCAGTCTTGGTGTGGACCAACATGAACCAGTCTTGGTGTGAACCAACATGAACCAGTCTTGGTGTGAACCAACGTGAATCAGTCTTGGTGTGGACCAACATGAACCAGTCTTGGTGTGAACCAACATGAACCAGCCTTGGTGTGGACCAACATGAACCAGCCTTGGTGTGAACCAACATGAACCAGTCTTGGTGTGAACCAACATGAACCAGTCTTGGTGTGAATCAACATGAACCAGTCTTGTTGTGAACCATGAACCAGCCTTTGTGTGGACCAACATGAACCAGTCTTGGTGTGAACCAACATGAACCAGTCTTTGTGTGAATCAACATGAACCAGTCTTGGTGTGGACCAACATGAACCAGTCTTGTTGTGAACCATGAACCAGCCTTGGTGTGGACCAACATGAACCAGCCTTGGTGTGAACCAACATGAACCAGTCTTGGTGTGAACCAACATGAACCAGTCTTGGTGTGAACCAACATGAACCAGTCTTGGTGTGAACCAACATGAACCAGTCTTGGTGTGAACCAACATGAACCAGCCTTGGTGTGAACCAACATGGACAAGTCTTGGTGTGAACCAACATGAACCAGTCTTGGTGTGAACCAACATGAACCAGCCTTGGTGTGAACCAACATGGACAAGTCTTGGCGTGAACCAACATGAACCAGTCTTGGTGTGAACCAACATGAACCAGCCTTGGTGTGAACCAACATGGACAAGTCTTGGTGTGAACCAACATGAGCCAGTCTTGTAAACCAACATGAACCAGTCTTGGTGTGGACCAACATGAACCAGTCTTGGTGTGAACCAACATGAACCAGTCTTGGTGTGAACCAACATGAACCAGCCTTGGTGTGAACCAACATGAACCAGTCTTGGTGTGAACCAACATGAACCAGTCTTGGTGTGAACCGACATGAACCAGTCTTGGTGTGAACCAACATGAACCAGTCTTGGTGTGAACCAACATGAACCAGTCTTGGTGTGAACCAACATGGACAAGTCTTATTGTGAACCAACATGAACCAGTCTTGGTGTGAACCAACATGAACCAGTCTTGGTGTGAACCAACATGAACCAGTCTTGGTGTGAACCAACATGAACCAGTCTTGGTGTGAACCAACATGAACCAGTCTTGGTGTGAACCAACATGAACCAGCCTTGGTGTGAACCAACATGAACCAGTCTTGGTGTGAACCAACATGAACCAGTCTTGGTGTGAACCAACATGAACCAGTCTTCGTGTGAACCAACATGAACCAGTCTTGGTGTGAACCAACATGAACCAGTCTTGGTGTGAACCAACATGAACCAGCCTTGGTGTGAACCAACATGAACCAGTCTTGGTGTGAACCAACATGAACCAGTCTTGGTGTGAACCAACATGAACCAGTCTTGGTGTGAACCAACATGAACCAGTCTTCGTGTGAACCAACATGAACCAGGTCTAGCTGGTCTTGTGGGTAAATACTTAGGTTATAAAAGTTGAAACAGTGAGAAACGTAATTAAGTTATTCTTTAGAGCATTAAATAAACAGGTAGACTACAGGTCTACCTACAGTCCAGTCTACCTGCATTCTAGTCTACCTGTAGTCTTCCTACAGTCTGTTTGTAGTCTACCTAGAGTCAAATCCAAAAATCAGACGAGGCGTCCTGGCTGATGCCATAATCACTCAGGTTGTTGGCGTAGGCAACCCAGGTGATCAGGTACTGTGTTAAGGAACTTATCTGAGGATGTTAGGCTCGCAGAACACAGTAATGTTGTTGTTATAGTTACTGGGGAATTAACAGTGGCATTACAACACTATATAGCAAGAGAGATTCCTGTCGTGAACTGAGGCAGTTGTACTCTGTACTCCAGCGACTGGAGTTGTACTCTGTACTCCAGTGACTGGAGTTGTACTCTGTACTCCAGTGACTGGAGTTGTACTCTGTACTCCAGCGACTGGAGTTGTACTCTGTACTCTGTACTCCAGCGACTGGAGTTGTACTCTGTACTCCAGTGACTGGAGTTGTACTCTATACACTGAACTCCAGCGACTGGAGTTGTACTCTGTACTCCAGTGACTGGAGTTGTACTCTGTACTCCAGCGACTGGAGTTGTACTCTGTACTCCAGCGACTGGAGTTGTACTCTGTACTCTGTACTCCAGTGACTGGAGTTGTACTCTGTACTCCAGTGACTGGAGTTGTACTCTATACACTGAACTCCAGCGACTGGAGTTGTACTCTGTACTCCAGTGACTGGAGTTGTACTCTGTACTCCAGCGACTGGAGTTGTACTCTGTACTCCAGTGACTGGAGTTGTACTGTGTACACTGAACTCCAGCGACTGGAGTTGTACTCTGTACTCCAGCGACTGGAGTTGTACTCTGTACTCCAGCGACTGGAGTTGTACTCTGTACTCCAGCGACTGGAGTTGTACTCTGTACTCCAGTGACTGGAGTTGTACTCTGTACTCTGTACTCCAGTGACTGGAGTTGTACTCTGTACTCCAGTGACTGGAGTTGTACTCTATACACTGAACTCCAGCTACTGGAGTTGTACTCTGTACTCCAGTGACTGGAGTTGTACTCTGTACTCCAGTGACTGGAGTTGTACTCTATACACTGAACTCCAGCTACTGGAGTTGTACTCTGTACTCCAGCGACTGGAGTTGTACTCTGTACTCCAGCGACTGGAGTTGTACTCTGTACTCCAGTGACTGGAGTTGTACTCTGTACACTGAACTCCAGTGACTGGAGTTGTACTCTGTACACTAAACTCCAGTGACTGGAGTTGTACTCTGTACACTGAACTCCAGTGACTGGAGTTGTACTCTGTACACTAAACTCCAGTGACTGGAGTTGTACTCTGTACACTGAACTCCAGTGACTGGAGTTGTACTCTATACACTGAACTCCAGCGACTGGAGTTGTACTCTGTACTCTGTACTCCAGCGACTGGAGTTGTACTCTGTACTCTGTACTCCAGTGACTGGAGTTGTACTCTATACACTGAACTCCAGCGACTGGAGTTGTACTCTGTACTCTGTACTCCAGTGACTGGAGTTGTACTCTATACACTGAACTCCAGCTACTGGAGTTGTACTCTATACACTGAACTCCAGCGACTGGAGTTGTACTCTGTACTCTGTACTCCAGTGACTGGAGTTGTACTCTGTACTCCAGCTACTGGAGTTGTACTCTATACACTGAACTCCAGCTACTGGAGTTGTACTCTGTACTCTGTACTCCAGTGACTGGAGTTGTACTCTATACACTGAACTCCAGCTACTGGAGTTGTACTCTGTACTCTGTACTCCAGCGACTGGAGTTGTACTCTATACACTGAACTCCAGCTACTGGAGTTGTACTCTGTACTCTGTACTCCAGTGACTGGAGTTGTACTCTATACACTGAACTCCAGCTACTGGAGTTGTACTCTGTACTCTGTACTCCAGCTACTGGAGTTGTACTCTATACACTGAACTCCAGCTACTGGAGTTGTACTCTGTACTCTGTACTCCAGCTACTGGAGTTGTACTCTATACACTGAACTCCAGCTACTGGAGTTGTACTCTGTACTCCAGTGACTGGAGTTGTACTCTATACACTGAACTCCAGCTACTGGAGTTCTACTCTATACACTGAACTCCAGCTACTGGAGTTCTACTCTATACACTGGAGTATTGTTGTTTGCTAACAGTCCAGACAGGGAAGACAACCCAGACAGGGAAGACAACCCAGACAGGGAAGACAACCCAGACAGGGAAGACAACCCAGACAGGGAAGACAACCCAGACAGGGAAGACAACCCAGACAGGGAAGACAACCCAGACAGGCAAGACAACCCAGACAGGCAAGACAACCCAGACAGGCAAGACAGCCTAGACAGGCAAGACAGCCTAGACAGGCAAGACAGCCTAGACAGGCAAGACAGCTTCTTTGAACAATGTTCAGAGAACTTTCACTTATATGAAGATTTACTTTCTGAACGCAGGTGAAAGAGAAATAATTTCGAGCATTACATAGTGGAGGGAGTTGTTCCACATCTGCACACTGGAACAACTCCTGTGATAGTAGCAGCTCCAGTACACATTGCACAATATTACCCTAATAGCAGGAGTGAATTGAAAAAAGAAAACACGAAGGAACCAAAAACTTTCAATGATCCCATAAATAAAAGATACAGAGCCAATAGACATATGTCAGTAATAGAATATAATATATTCTTTAAGCTGTTAATGACCAGCAGGTTTGTGTTGTCTAGGCCAGACTGTGTCGCCTCCACTTACAACCGGACTGAGGTATCACCTGACTTCACTTTCCACCTACAGGACTCAAGGACGGATAACCGGTTTCCATTAGTGTTATCTTACTCACACTCCAACAGCACTTCAAATCCCCAGAAATTACCTGTATTCATTCAGGCCAGGTGACAGCCCCACATACACCTCATTCAGGCCAGGTGACAGCCCCACATACACCTCATTCAGGCCAGGTGACAGCCCCATATACACCTCATTCAGGCCAGGTGACAGCCCCACATACACCTCATTCAGGCCAGGTGACAGCCCCACATACACCTGCTGGAGGCTCAGGTTACCTGCCTCTCGGTACAAGGCTTCCAGGTGTCTCAAGTCATTCCCGGCCTTCACCTTATAGAATGAAGGAACAGTAAAGCGGGTTAGAATGTCTCATTATACAATGTGATTGTTGGTCCCCATGTGATTGTTACTCGTGCGATTGTTGAACTCTCTTGTGATAGTCGCTCATGTGATTGATCTCTCGTTTCATTGTTGGTCTCTCATGTGATTGTTTAACTCTCAAGTGATGGTCTCTCATGTGATTGTTGATTTCTCGTGTCATTGTTGGTCTGTCATGTAGTTGGTGACCTCTCGTGTCATTGTTGGTCTCATGTGAGTGTTAATCTCATGTGATTATTGATCTCATGCGATTGTTGATCTCATGTGATTTCTGGTCTCTTATGTAAGTGTTCATCTCATGTGATTGTTGGTCTCTCCTGTGATCGTTGGTCTCTTGTGATTATTGGTCACCCTTGTGATTGTTGGTCATATGATTGTTGACCTCTCATGCGATTGTTGACCTCATGTGATTGTTGGTGCCTCATGTGATTATTGGTCTTGTTTGAGTGTTGGCCTCGTGTGAGTATTGGTCATATGTGATCGTTAGTGTCATGTAATTGTCCCATGTGATCTCATGTGATGGTCTCATTTGATTGTTGGTCTTATGTGATTGTTGGTCCCATGTGATGATCTCATGTGATTGTTGGTCCCATGTTATAGTCTTATGTGATTATTGATATATCATGTGATTGTTGGTCTCAGGTAAAGAATCAAGTTAGTGGTGCCTGTTACTGAGGGTGTCGCCAATACGTCAGTAACACAGCGCTCACTCCCGGGTGTGTGCAGCTGTGTGGACTTCAAGTGAGGCAGGTGTGTGGGCGTGTAATGTGTTTTCACCTGTGCAACTGCTTGCTCCAACACACCTGAAACCTCACTAATTACATCAGCTGGTGAAAGAGCCTGTCAGGAATGGGGGGGGGCACGGGGAGGGGGGGAATTCACCTTTATGTGGCAGGGTTGTAAGGGTTGTTTGTCGCGTTGGCAGCGGTCGAGGTGAAAGCAAGTCAATGTCCCGTGTGATGATTGATGTTACTCGCTTCTGAGTCGCTTCACACACCTTTTGTGTTGCACCTACAGGTCGGTAATGCTACACTAATGCCGGGTTGTCACAGTAATGCTCCAAAAGTTCTGTGTGCCTCAACATTTGTCATATATGTTTTTTGAATTATATATATATATATATATATATATATATATATATATATATATATATATATATATATATATATATATATATATATATATATATATATATATATATTAATTATATATATATATATATATATATATATATATATATATATATATATATTAATTATATATATAAGTGAACAGTATTTAGATAAGGCTAAAGAGGTCTTTGTGGCATTTATGGATTTGGAAAAGGCGTATGACAGGGTGGATAGGGGGGCAATGTGGCAGATGTTGCAAGTGTATGGTGTAGGAGGTAGGTTACTGAAAGCAGTGAAGAGTTTTTACGAGGATAGTGAGGCTCAAGTTAGAGTATGTAGGAAAGAGGGAAATTTTTTCCCAGTAAAAGTAGGCCTTAGACAAGGATGTGTGATGTCACCGTGGTTGTTTAATATATTTATAGATGGGGTTGTAAGAGAAGTAAATGCGAGGGTCTTGGCAAGAGGCGTGGAGTTAAAAGATAAAGAATCACACACAAAGTGGGAGTTGTCACAGCTGCTCTTTGCTGATGACACTGTGCTCTTGGGAGATTCTGAAGAGAAGTTGCAGAGATTGGTGGATGAATTTGGTAGGGTGTGCAAAAGAAGAAAATTAAAGGTGAATACAGGAAAGAGTAAGGTTATGAGAATAACAAAAAGATTAGGTGATGAAAGATTGAATATCAGATTGGAGGGAGAGAGTATGGAGGAGGTGAACGTATTCAGATATTTGGGAGTGGACGTGTCAGCGGATGGGTCTATGAAAGATGAGGTGAATCATAGAATTGATGAGGGAAAAAGAGTGAGTGGTGCACTTAGGAGTCTGTGGAGACAAAGAACTTTGTCCTTGGAGGCAAAGAGGGGAATGTATGAGAGTATAGTTTTACCAACGCTCTTATATGGGTGTGAAGCGTGGGTGATGAATGTTGCAGCGAGGAGAAGGCTGGAGGCAGTGGAGATGTCATGTCTGAGGGCAATGTGTGGTGTGAATATAATGCAGAGAATTCGTAGTTTGGAAGTTAGGAGGAGGTGCGGGATTACCAAAACTGTTGTCCAGAGGGCTGAGGAAGGGTTGTTGAGGTGGTTCGGACATGTAGAGAGAATGGAGCGAAACAGAATGACTTCAAGAGTGTATCAGTCTGTAGTGGAAGGAAGGCGGGGTAGGGGTCGGCCTAGGAAGGGTTGGAGGGAGGGGGTAAAGGAGGTTTTGTGTGCGAGGGGCTTGGACTTCCAGCAGGCATGCGTGAGCGTGTTTGATAGGAGTGAATGGAGACAAATGGTTTTTAATACTTGACGTGCTGTTGGAGTGTGAGCAAAGTAACATTTATGAAGGGATTCAGGGAAACCGGCAGGCCAGACTTGAGTCCTGGAGATGGGAAGTACAGTGCCTGCACTCTGAAGGAGGGGTGTTAATGTTGCAGTTTAAAAACTGTAGTGTAAAGCACCCTTCTGGCAAGACAGTGATGGAGTGAATGATGGTGAAAGTTTTTCTTTTTCGGGCCACCCTGCCTTGGTGGGAATCGGCCAGTGTGATAATAAAAAAAATAAATATATATATATATATATATATATATATATATATATATATATATATATATATATATATATATATAATTAATAATTACATGTATTTTATTATATATTTTTAGAATTATATGTATTTTTCTACTGACTGTGTAGGTATACACTTTACTGATGACACAGTATTTTTGGGAGATTCTGAGAGAAGTTGCACAGGTTGGTGGAGGATTTTGGGTGGATGTATAAATGACGGAAATTGAAAGTGTATAGAAAGATGAGAGCTCAAATATTGTCGTACAGTAGAGAGAAATGGTATAAAATACCCATCACACAGATAAAACACAAATACAGTATAATGGGATCCTTTGTTGACAACGAGCCTCACAGAAGTCATGAAAGCGAGAGATACTTCACATCTGGAGAGTGTACAGAGAACCTTCGTTGTTTGTATAAGTTATTAGGAATGTCTGAAGTTCCTTCAACTGTCCTACTTCAAACATAGGTGGGGAAGGTACGCCACATTTACACCTGGAAATTTCTGGAAGAATTGGTGTATAATCTGCACACCAGAATCACACACTACGCCAGCAGGAGGCTTGTAGACGGTGTAGTACCTCACAAGCGCTGGTGGCATGAATACTGATAAATAACCCAGGAAGTGTAAGAGGTCCAAGAGCTTTAAGAAACACTCTTCCTTTGTACATAAAGGGAATTACCAACAAACCACTAGATGTTATTAGAAAACTTGATTATCTTCTCAGGTCAGGTCCTGATCAACCAGGCTGTTGTGCACAAGTTGAACATTATGTGATTTGCACCAGCAGTTTGGTTGATAAGAACATAAGAACATAAGAAAGGAGGAACACTGCAGCAGGCCTGTTGGCCCATACTAGGCAGGTCCTTTACAATTCATCCCACTAACAAACATTTGATCAGGCTGTCTGGTCTGGGACCAGGTGGGGGGGGGGCTCTAGCCCTGGAATTATCTGAAGGTAACCTTCATATAATCCTTATTTTTTATTTTTATGTTAACTGAGAATGGTATGAGATTCTGGTTAACTACTTGTAGCAGAGACGCAGCATATTAGGCATTATGTGATGTGAGGTGAAACGAGGCTTAAGCTTGGCTGAATACCAACTGAGTCGTGAGAAACTGAGCTACACCAGTGTGTAGCCAGGAGGAGGAAGAGTGTAGCCAGGAGGAGGAGGAGTGTGTTGCCAGGAGGAGGAAGAGTGTAGCCAGGAGGAGGAGTGTGTTGCCAGGAGGAGGAGGAGTGTAGCCAGGAGGGGGAAGAGTGTAGCCAGGAGGAGGAAGAGTGTAGCCAGGAGGAGGAGGAGTGTGTAGCCAGGAGGAGGAAGAGTGTAGCCAGGAGGAGGAGGAGTATGTTGCCAGGAGGAGGAGGAGTGTAGCCAGGAGGGGGAAGAGTGTAGCCAGGAGGAGGAAGAGTGTGTTGCCAGGAGGAGGAGGAGTGTAGCCAGGAGGGGGAAGAGTGTAGCCAGAAGGAGGAAGAGTGTGTTGCCAGGAGGAGGAGGAGGAGTGTAGCCAGGAGGGGGAAGAGTGTAGCCAGGAGGAGGAAGAGTGTGTTGCCAGGAGGACGAGGAGTGTAGCCAGGAGGGGGAAGAGTGTAGCCAGAAGGAGGAAGAGTGTGTTGCCAGGAGGAGGAAGAGTGTAGCCAGGAGGAGGAGTGTAGCCAGGAGGGGGAAGAGTGTAGCCAGGAGGAGGAAGAGTGTGTAGCCAGGAGGAGGAAGAGTGTGTAGCCAGGAGGAGGAAGAGTGTGTAGCCAGGAGGAGGAAGAGTGTGTAGCCAGGAGGAGGAAGAGTGTGTAGCCAGGAGGAGGAAGAGTGTGTAGCCAGGAGGAGGAAGAGTGTGTAGCCAGGAGGAGGAAGAGTGTAGCCAGGAGGAGAAAGAGTGTATTGCCAGGAGGAGGAAGAGTGTGTAGCCTGGAGGAAGAAGAGTGTAGCCAGGAGGAGGAAGAGTGTGTAGTCAGGAGGAGGAAGAGTGTATCCAGGAGGAGGACGAGTGTGTAGTCAGGAGGAGGAAGAGTGTGTAGTCAGGAGGAGGAAGAGTGTAGCCAGGAGGAGGAGGAGTGTGTAGTCAGGAGGAGGAAGAGTGTGTAGCCAGGAGGAGGCAGAGTGTGTAGTCAGGAGGAGGAAGAGTGTGTTACCAGGAGGAGGAAGAGTGTAGCCAGGAGGAGGAGGAGTGTGTAGTCAGGAGGAGGAAGAGTGTGTAGCCAGGAGGAGGCAGAGTGTGTAGTCAGGAGGAGGAAGAGTGTGTAGTCAGGAGGAGGAAGAGTGTAGCCAGGAGGAAGAAGAGTATGTTGACAGGAGGAAGAAGAGTGTGTTGCCAGGAGGAGGAAGAGTGTGTAGCCAGGAGGAGGCAGAGTGTGTAGTCAGGAGGAGGAAGAGTGTGTAGTCAGGAGGAGGAAGAGTGTAGCCAGGAGGAAGAAGAGTATGTTGCCAGGAGGAAGAAGAGTGTGTAGCCAGGAGGAGGCAGAGTGTGTAGTCAGGAGGAGGAAGATTGTGTTACCAGGAGGAGGAAGAGTGTGTAGCCAGGAGGAGGCAGAGTGTGTAGTCAGGAGGAGGAAGAGTGTGTAGTCAGGAGGAGGAAGAGTGTAGCCAGGAGGAGGAGGAGTGTGTAGTCAGGAGGAGGAAGAGTGTGTAGCCAGGAGGAGGCAGAGTGTGTAGTCAGGAGGAGGAAGAGTGTGTAGTCAGGAGGAGGAAGAGTGTAGCCAGGAGGAGGAGGAGTGTGTAGTCAGGAGGAGGAAGAGTGTGTAGCCAGGAGGAGGCAGAGTGTGTAGTCAGGAGGAGGAAGAGTGTGTAGTCAGGAGGAGGAAGAGTGTAGCCAGGAGGAGGAGGAGTGTGTAGTCAGGAGGAGGAAGAGTGTGTAGCCAGGAGGAGGCAGAGTGTGTAGTCAGGAGGAGGAAGAGTGTGTAGTCAGGAGGAGGAAGAGTGTAGCCAGGAGGAAGAAGAGTATGTTGCCAGGAGGAAGAAGAGTGTGTTGCCAGGAGGAGGAAGAGTGTGTAGCCAGGAGGAAGAAGAGTGTGTTGCCAGGAGGAGGAAGAGTGTGTAGCCAGGAGGAGGAAGAGTGTAGCCAGGAGGAGGAAGTGTGTGTTTCCAGGAGGAGGAAGAGTGTAGCCAGGAGGAGGAAGAGTGTGTAGCCGGGAGGAGGAAGAGTGTAGCCAGGAGGAGGAAGAGTGTAGTCAGGAGGAAGAAGAGTGTGCTGCCAGGAGGAGGAAGTGTGTGTAGCCAGGAGGAGGAAGAATGTGTAACTAGGAGGAGGAAGTGTGTGTAGCCAGGAGGAGGAAGAGTGTGTAGCCAGGAGGAGGAAGAGTGTGTAGCCAGGAGGAGGAAGAGTGTGTAGCCAGGAGGAGGAAGAGTGTGTAACTAGGAGGAGGAAGAGTGTGTAGCCAGGAGGAGGAAGAGTGTGTAGCCAGGAGGAGGAAGAGTGTGTAGCCAGGAGGAGGAAGAGTGTGTAACTAGGAGGAGGAAGAGTGTGTAGCCAGGAGGAGGAAGAGTGTGTAGCCGGGAGGAGGAAGAGTGTGTAGCCAGGAGGAGGAAGAGTGTGTAGCCAGGAGGAGGAAGAGTGTGTAGCCAGGAGGAGGAAGAGTGTGTAACTAGGAGGAGGAAGAGTGTGTAGCCAGGAGGAGGAAGAGTGTGTAGCCAGGAGGAGGAAGAGTGTGTAGCCAGGAGGAGGAAGAGTGTGTAGCCAGGAGGAGGAAGAGTGTGTAACTAGGAGGAGGAAGAGTGTGTAGCCAGGAGGAGGAAGAGTGTGTAGCCAGGAGGAGGAAGAGTGTGTAGCCAGGAGGAGGAAGAGTGTGTAGCCAGGAGGAGGAAGAGTGTGTAGCCAGGAGGAGGAAGAGTGTGTAGCCGGGAGGAGGAAGAGTGTGTAGCCAGGAGGAGGAAGAGTGTGTAGCCAGAAGGAGGAAGAGTGTAGCTAGGAGGAATAGTGTAGCCAGGATTAGGAAGAGTGTGTAGTCAGGAGGAGGAAGATTGTGTAGCCAGGAGGAGGAAGAGTTTGTAGCTAGGAGGAGGAAGTGTGTAGTCAGGAGGAGGAAGACTGTGTTGCCAGGAGGAGGAAGAGTGTGTAGCCAGGAGGAGGAAGAGTGTGTAGCCAGGAGGAGGAAGAGTGTGTAACTAGGAGGAGGAAGAGTGTGTAGCCGGGAGGAGGAAGAGTGTAGCCAGGAGGAGGAAGAGTGTAGTCAGGAGGAAGAAGAGTGTGCTGCCAGGAGGAGGAAGTGTGTGTAGCCAGGAGGAGGAAGAATGTGTAACTAGGAGGAGGAAGAGTGTGTAGCCAGGAGGAGGAAGAGTGTGTAGCCAGGAGGAGGAAGAGTGTGTAACTAGGAGGAGGAAGAGTGTGTAGCCAGGAGGAGGAAGAGTGTGTAGCCGGGAGGAGGAAGAGTGTGTAGCCAGGAGGAGGAAGATTGTGTAGCCAGGAGGAGGAAGAGTTTGTAGCTAGGAGGAGGAAGTGTGTAGCCTGGAGAAGGAAGAGTGTGTAGTCAGGAGGAGGAAGAGTGTGTAGCCAGGAGGAGGAAGAGTGTAGCCTGGAGAAGGAAGAGTGTGTAGTCAGGAGGAGGAAGAGTGTGTAGCCAGGAGGAGGAAGAGTGTAGCCTGGAGAAGGAAGAGTGTGTAGTCAGGAGGAGGAAGTGTGTGTAGCCAGGAGGAGGAAGAGTGTAGCCTGGAGAAGGAAGAGTGTGTAGTCAGGAGGAGGAAGAGTGTAGCCTGGAGAAGGAAGAGTGTGTAGTCAGGAGGAGGAAGAGTGTGTAGCCAGGAGGAGGAAGTGTGTGTAGCCAGGAGGAGGAAGAGTGTAGCCTGGAGAAGGAAGAGTGTGTAGTCAGGAGGAGGAAGAGTGTGTAGTCAGGAGGAGGAAGAGTGTGTAGCCAGGAGGAGGAAGAGTGTGTAGCCAGGAGGAAGAGTGTGTAGCCAGGAGGAGGAAGTGTGTAGTCAGGAGGAGGAAGAGTGTGTAGCCAGGAGGAGGAAGAGTGTGTAGCCACGAGGAAGAGTGTGTAGCCACGAGGAAGAGTGTGTAGCCACGAGGAAGAGTGTGTAGCCACGAGGAAGAGTGTGTAGCCACGAGGAAGAGTGTGTAGCCACGAGGAAGAGTGTGCAGCCACGAGGAAGAGTGTGTAGCCACGAGGAAGAGTGTGTAGCCACGAGGAAGAGTGTGCAGCCACGAGGAAGAGTGTGCAGCCACGAGGAAGAGTGTGTAGCCACGAGGAAGAGTGTGTAGCCACGAGGAAGAGTGTGTCAGAGGCTGTCAGTTTTCTAGTCACGCTTAAAACTCTCAGTCTTTCCCTGTGTTGCATGGTTTGAGTTTGTGTTATACTCCGTTGCAGGTTTTATTTCTTTCAATTTTTCCATAATGGAAATACTGAAATATCACCTTATTAAATATGGGTTTTTCTGTGCCCCACTTGATTATGTCAACTTGGTGAGTTGTTGTGTCCTCGATGGATGCCATTTTTACACATTCTTGTACCGTCTGCAAAGGATGATTTGGTTCTGTAATTTCTCTCTCTCTCTCTGTGTCGGATATGAGAATGTCGGATATGAGAATGTAGGATATGAGAATGTCGGATATGAGAATGTAGGATATGAGAATGTCGGATATGAGAATGTCGGATATGAGAATGTCGGATATGAGAAAGTCGGATATGAGAATGTCGGATATGAGAATGTCGGATATGAGAATGTAGGATATGAGAATGTCGGATATGAGAAAGTCGGATATGAGAATGTCGGATATGAGAATGTAGGATATGAGAATGTCCGATATGAGAATGTCGGATATGAGAATGTCGGATATGAGAATGTCGGATATGAGAATGTCGGATATGAGAATGTCGGATATGAGAATGTCGGATATGAGAATGTCGGATATGAGAAAGTCGGATATGAGAATGTCGGATATGAGAATGTCCGATATGAGAATGTCGGATATGAGAATGTCGGATATGAGAATGTCGGATATGAGAATGTCGGATATGAGAAAGTCGGATATGAGAATGTCGGATATGAGAATGTAGGATATGAGAATGTCCGATATGAGAATGTCGGATATGAGAATGTAGGATATGAGAATGTCCGATATGAGAATGTCGGATATGAGAAAGTCGGATATGAGAATGTCGGATATGAGAATGTAGGATATGAGAATGTCCGATATGAGAATGTCGGATATGAGAATGTCGGATATGAGAATGTCGGATATGAGAATGTCGGATATGAGAATGTCGGATATGAGATTGTCGGATATGAGAATGTCGGATATGAGAATGTCGGATATGAGAATGTCGGATATGAGAATGTCGGATATGAGAATGTCGGATATGAGAATGTCGGATATGAGAATGTAGGATATGAGAATGTCCGATATGAGAATGTCGGATATGAGAATGTCGGATATGAGAATGTAGGATATGAGAATGTCCGATATGAGAATGTCGGATATGAGAATGTCGGATATGAGAATGTAGGATATGAGAATGTCCGATATGAGAATGTCGGATATGAGAATGTCGGATATGAGAATGTCGGATATGAGAATGTAGGATATGAGAATGTCCGATATGAGAATGTCGGATATGAGAATGTCGGATATGAGAATGTAGGATATGAGAATGTCCGATATGAGAATGTCGGATATGAGAATGTCGGATATGAGAATGTCGGATATGAGAATGTAGGATATGAGAATGTCCGATATGAGAATGTCGGATATGAGAAAGTCGGATATGAGAATGTCGGATATGAGAATGTAGGATATGAGAATGTCCGATATGAGAATGTCGGATATGAGAATGTAGGATATGAGAATGTCCGATATGAGAATGTCGGATATGAGAAAGTCCGATATGAGAATGTCGGATATGAGAATGTCGGATATGAGAATGTCGGATATGAGAATGTCGGATATGAGATTGTCGGATATGAGAAAGTCGGATATGAGAATGTCGGATATGAGAATGTCGGATATGAGAATGTCGGATATGAGATTGTCGGATATGAGAATGTCGGATATGAGAAAGTCGGATATGAGAATGTCGGATATGAGAAAGTCGGATATGAGAATGTAGGATATGAGAATGTCCGATATGAGAATGTCGGATATGAGAAAGTCGGATATGAGAATGTCGGATATGAGAATGTAGGATATGAGAATGTCCGATATGAGAATGTCGGATATGAGAATGTCGGATATGAGAATGTCGGATATGAGAATGTCGGATATGAGAAAGTCGGATATGAGAATGTCGGATATGAGAAAGTCGGATATGAGAATGTCGGATATGAGAATGTAGGATATGAGAATGTCCGATATGAGAATGTCGGATATGAGAATGTCGGATATGAGAATGTCGGATATGAGAATGTCGGATATGAGAATGTCGGATATGAGAATGTCGGATATGAGAATGTCGGATATGAGATTGTCGGATATGAGAATGTCGGATATGAGAATGTAGGATATGAGAATGGGAAACAGAATAGGATTTAATAACAGAACTTTTCACTACGACAGTCTTTGACTATATTGTTCACTGTCATTCTCTTGGTTCTAGTGTTATATACAGTTATTCACTATCCTTCTGCGTATTTGTCGAAGACTTGTACAAAATGTTGGTACCGGAACTTGATACCTGAAGGACGTTTTCGGGGGTTACTGCCCCTGCGGCCCAGTCCTAAACATTGACTCCTGGAGGATCAAGACTTAATCAACCAGCATAGGGGCGACGTGCGCTCGTTAAGAAAACATTGTATCAACATTCGTGGCCCAAAATTAAATAACATCTTACCAGAAGATATCAGAAATACTGCTGGAATAAGTGTAGAAGTCTTCAAGAGGAAACTGGACAAGTAACTTTACCAACTGCCAGATCGGCCAGACTGTGATGGAAATGTGGGTCAGTGGGCTATAGAAGGAACAGCTGCTGGAAGTAAGTCACTGTGACTTTTTGGGGGTTATCCTAGGTAATCTACATGTGTGCTGCTATGTATGATAATTTGTGTAACTGTATTTATGTATACCTATACCTGAATAAACTTACTTAGCCTGACTGACCAGGCAAGCACCAAATGAGTCTGACCCAAGGCCGGTCTCTGGGAGTAGAAAAACTCTTGAAACCCATCAAAGGTATATTAAAGGTAAGGTAGCGTACAGCCCAACATACGAACCACAGCCCGGCTGGTCAGACACTGACCTCTGTAATCATCCAGTTTTCTCTTAGCTTGAAAGCGCCACTGAGTTGTAGTGGAGGTATCTTGCACCGTCTGCTAAGTCTCTTGTCATACACAGTGATTTCGCTGTTAAGGTTTGGAACCAGTCCCTCTAGGATTTTACAGGTGTATATTATGCACCTTTCTCGCCTATGTTCCAAGGAATACAGTTGAAGGAACTTCAAGCATTCTCAGTAGTTCAAATGCTTGATTGTGTGTATATGAGCAGTGGAAGTTCTCTGTACGTTTTCCAGCTCAGTACACGTGCCTTGGTGACCATCAGTACACAACAGTATTTCAGCCTGGAGAGTAAAAGTGACTTTAGTATCATAACTGGCTCAGTATCTCTTGTCTTCAAAGTTCTAGTTATTCAGTCAATGATTTTTCTTGCAGTAGCAATGACATTGTTGTTGTGATCCTTGAATGTGAGATCTTCCACCATCATTACTCCTGAGTCTCGCACGTCAGACTTTCGCTCTGTTGAAAGATTTGAGTTTGTCTGTACTCCGTTACTGTCTTTATTTCCTCAATTCTTCCATAGTGGAGCAATTAAAACTTGTTTAGTTCGACATCATATTGTTATCTGAGGGCCACTGGAACACTTAAAGAACCGCTGTGTCGCCCACGGTCGTCACTCTCATAGGATGCTGTGATTTGTCTTTGTTAATGTCGGATATAAGAATGAAAAACAAAAGTAGGGCGAGTACCGTGTCTTGAGTGACAAAGCTTTACACTGTGGCAGCCTCCGACTTCACTCTGTTTATTTTGAACTACTCTCTTGGTTCTGTTTGTTAAGAAGCTAAATATCCATCTGCCTACTTTTGCCTTTTGTGCGCAGTCACACTAAAGTTGCACTTGTCAAATGCTTTTCCAAAATCAGTGTACACTACATGAGTATGTAGCTTGTCTGCTAGGGCATCCAGGACTACATCGTAATGATCTAGCTGCCCTAGATTGTGAGAATGTTGTGATACCATATGACTGGCATTTGCATTTTGTTTGTCTTTCAGTACTTCCAGAACCGTGTCATGATGGTTCAACAATTGCACAGTGCGGGAACCACCTACTTTAAACCCATGTTGTGCAATTGTTTTGATTCGCTTTTTAGCTATCTTGTTTTTTTATGTTTGAAAGATTTTGATAATGTGGGATGTCATTGGCATTAATATACAGATTTTTTTGTGATTATTTTGACACTTTTGAGGAGTGTGGCTGTGGGATGACTCTTGTGTTTAGACTCCACCATAATATCAAGTGAAATAACGCGTAGAAAAGGTAACCCTTACTGTTGCACTGCAGTCAGTGGTATGTCAGTATTACAACAGATGATCCTCGTTGCTGCCTTGGAGTCAGCGTTATCAGGCACTCATACTAACTTGCCACTTTACTCCACCTCTTCTAAAAAAAAAAATGACAGAGTTAGAAGAATCTTTTATTTTCTCACCTGTTATGTTATTTTAATTTCTATCTCGTCACTTTAATAATCATTACACAGACAGACAAACATCAACAAGGTCCTGAGCGATTCTGCAGCAGGTGTGTGTGTGTGTGTGTGTGTGTGTGTGTGTGTGTGTGTGTGTGTGTGTGTGTGTGTGTGTGTGTGTGTGTGTGTGTGTGTGTCAGATCCGAGTGAGTGGAGACAAGTGGTTTTCGGGAGATATGACGAGCAAGGTAACATTTATAAGAACATAAGAAATAACACTGCAAAAAGCTTACTGGCCCACACAGGTTGGTCTTTCTCAAGCCTAGATTAACTAGCAAAAATATTTGACCAACCCATTTTCAGTTCTACGCAAACAGACTGTGTTCTGGAGGTGGGAAGTACAGTGCCTGTACTCTGAAGGAGAGGTGGGAAGTACAGTGGCTGTACTCTGAAGGAGAGGTGGGAAGTACAGTGCCTGTACTCTGAAGGAGAGGTGGGAAGTACAGTGCCTGCACTCTGAAGGAGAGGTGGGAAGTACAGTGCCTGCACTCTGAAGGAGAGGTGGGAAGTACAGTGCCTGCACTCTGAAGGAGAGGTGGGAAGTACAGTGCCTGCACTCTGAAGGAGAGGTGGGAAGTACAGTGCCTGCACTCTGAAGGAGAGGTGGGAAGTACAGTGCCTGCACTCTGAAGGAGAGGTGGGAAGTACAGTGCCTGCACTCTGAAGGAGAGATGAGGATGTTTTAGCTCATAGGGACATGAACTAAAGCATCATATTATCAGTTGAAGAATGAGACACATGTCTCAGGTTAGGTAAAGTTTGTCAGGAAAGAGGACAAGTGTTTCCTGACGCGGATCTTAATCAGATGATGACCCGCCTTTGGAGCTTTGGTCATCTGACCGAGGCCTTCCGCTGGCTTACCGGCCAACCCCTTTAAAAATAATGATCTTGTATAACCAATTGGTCACTTTACAATAATAATAATAGACACATGTCTCAGTTGAAGAATGAGATACATATCTCAGTTGAAGAATGAGAGACATATCTCAGTTGAAGAATGAGAGACATATCTCAGTTGAAGAATGAGAGAGATATCTCAGTTGAAGAATGAGAGACATCTCAGTTGAAGAATGAGAGACATATCTCAGTTGAAGAATGAGAGACATATCTCAGTTGAAGAATGAGAGACGTATCTCAGTTGAAGAATGAGAGACATATCTCAGTTGAAGAATGAGAGACATATCTCAGTTGAAGAATGAGAGACATATCTCAGTTGAAGAATGAGAGACATATCTCAGTTGAAGAATGAGAGACATATCTCATTTGAAGAATGAGAGACATCTCAGTTGAAGAATGAGACACATGTCTCAGTTGAAGAATGAGACACATGTCTCAGTTGAAGAATGAGACACATGTCTCAGTTGAAGAATGAGAGACATCTCAGTTGAAAAATGAGACACATGTCTCAGTTGAAGAATGAGACACATGTCTCAGTTGAAGAATGAGAGACATATCTCAGTTGAACAATGAGACACATGTCTCAGTTGAAGAATGAGAGACATATCTCAGTTGAAGAATGAGACACATGTCTCAGTTGAATGAGAGACATATCTCAGTTTAAGAATGAGACACATGTCTCAGTTGAAGAATGAGAGACATATCTCAGTTGAAGAATGAGACACATGTCTCAGTTGAAGAATGAGAGACATATCTCAGTTGAAGAATGATACACATGTCTCAGTTGAAGAATGAGACACATGTCTCAGTTGAAGAATGAGAGACATATCTCAGTTGAAGAATGAGAGACATATCTCAGTTGAAGAATGAGATACATGTCTCAGTTGAAGAATGAGACACATGTCTCAGTTGAAGAATGAGACACATGTCTCAGTTGAAGAATGAGAGACATATCTCAGTTGAAGAATGAGACACATGTCTCAGTTGAAGAATGAGACACATGTCTCAGTTGAAGAATGAGAGACATATCTCAGTTGAAGAATGAGACACATGTCTCAGTTGAAGAATGAGAGACATATCTCAGTTGAAGAATGAGAGACATATCTCAGTTTAAGAATGAGAGACATATTTCAGTTGAAGAATGAGACACATGTCTCAGTTGAAGAATGAGACACATGTCTCACTTGAAGAATGAGACACATGTCTCAGTTGAAGAACGAGACACATGTCTCAGTTGAAGAATGAGACACATGTCTCAGTTGAAGAATGAGACACATGTCTCAGTTGAAGAATGAGACACATGTCTCAGTTGAAGAATGAGAGACATATCTCAGTTGAAGAATGAGACACATGTCTCAGTTGAAGAATGAGACACATGTCTCAGTTGAAGAATGAGAGACATATCTCAGTTGAAGAATGATAGACATATCTCAGTTGAAGAATGAGAGACATATCTCAGTTGAAGAATGAGAGACATGTCTCAGTTGAAGAATGAGAGACATATCTCAGTTGAAGAATGAGAGACATATCTCCGTTGAAGAATGAGACACATGTCTCAGTTGAAAAATGAGAGACATATCTCAGTTGAAGAATGAGACACATGTCTCAGTTGAAGAATGAGAGACATATCTCAGTTGAAGAATGAGAGACATATCTCAGTTGAATGAGACACATGTCTCAGTCGAAGAATGAGAGACATATCTCAGTTGAAGAATGAGAGACATATCTCAGTTGAAAAATGAGACACATGTCTCAGTTGAAGAATGAGAGACATATCTCAGTTGAAGAATGAGAGACATATCTCAGTTGAAGAATGAGAGACGTATCTCAGTTGAAGAATGAGAGAGATATCTCAGTTGAAGAATGAGAGACATCTCAGTTGAAGAATGAGAGACATATCTCAGTTGAAGAATGAGAGACATATCTCAGTTGAAGAATGAGAGACATATCTCAGTTGAAGAATGAGAGACGTATCTCAGTTGAAGAATGAGAGACATATCTCAGTTGAAGAATGAGAGACATATCTCAGTTGAAGAATGAGAGACATATCTCAGTTGAAGAATGAGAGACATATCTCAGTTGAAGAATGAGAGACATATCTCATTTGAAGAATGAGAGACATCTCAGTTGAAGAATGAGACACATGTCTCAGTTGAAGAATGAGACACATGTCTCAGTTGAAGAAAGAGACACATGTCTCAGTTGAAGAATGAGACACATGTCTCAGTTGAAGAATGAGACACATGTCTCAGTTGAAGAATGAGAGACATATCTCAGTTGAACAATGAGACACATGTCTCAGTTGAAGAATGAGAGACATATCTCAGTTGAAGAATGAGACACATGTCTCAGTTGAATGAGAGACATATCTCAGTTGAAGAATGAGACACATGTCTCAGTTGAAGAATGAGAGACATATCTCAGTTGAAGAATGAGACACATGTCTCAGTTGAAGAATGAGAGACATATCTCAGTTGAAGAATGATACACATGTCTCAGTTGAAGAATGAGACACATGTCTCAGTTGAAGAATGAGAGACATATCTCAGTTGAAGAATGAGAGACATATCTCAGTTGAAGAATGAGATACATGTCTCAGTTGAAGAATGAGACACATGTCTCAGTTGAAGAATGAGACACATGTCTCAGTTGAAGAATGAGAGACATATCTCAGTTGAAGAATGAGACACATGTCTCAGTTGAAGAATGAGACACATGTCTCAGTTGAAGAATGAGAGACATATCTCAGTTGAAGAATGAGACACATGTCTCAGTTGAAGAATGAGAGACATATCTCAGTTGAAGAATGAGAGACATATCTCAGTTGAAGAATGAGAGACATATTTCAGTTGAAGAATGAGACACATGTCTCAGTTGAAGAATGAGACACATGTCTCACTTGAAGAATGAGACACATGTCTCAGTTGAAGAACGAGACACATGTCTCAGTTGAAGAATGAGACACATGTCTCAGTTGAAGAATGAGACACATGTCTCAGTTGAAGAATGAGACACATGTCTCAGTTGAAGAATGAGAGACATATCTCAGTTGAAGAATGAGACACATGTCTCAGTTGAAGAATGAGACACATGTCTCAGTTGAAGAATGAGAGACATATCTCAGTTGAAGAATGATAGACATATCTCAGTTGAAGAATGAGAGACATATCTCAGTTGAAGAATGAGAGACATGTCTCAGTTGAAGAATGAGAGACATATCTCAGTTGAAGAATGAGAGACATATCTCCGTTGAAGAATGAGACACATGTCTCAGTTGAAAAATGAGAGACATATCTCAGTTGAAGAATGAGACACATGTCTCAGTTGAAGAATGAGAGACATATCTCAGTTGAAGAATGAGAGACATATCTCAGTTGAATGAGACACATGTCTCAGTTGAAGAATGAGAGACATATCTCAGTTGAAGAATGAGAGACATATCTCAGTTGAAGAATGAGACACATGTTTCAGTTGAAGAATGAGAGACATATCTCAGTTGAAGAATGAGACACATGTCTCAGTTGAAGAATGAGAGACATATCTCAGTTGAAGAATGAGACACATGTCTCAGTTGAAGAATGAGAGACATATCTCAGTTGAAGAATGAGACACATGTCTCAGTTGAAGAATGAGAGACATATCTCAGTTGAAGAATGAGAGACATATCTCAGTTGAAGAATGAGACACATGTCTCAGTTGAAGAATGAGAGACATATCTCAGTTGAAGAATGAGACACATGTCTCAGTTGAAGAATGAGACATATCTCAGTTGAAGAATGAGACACATGTCTCAGTTGAAGAATGAGAGACATATCTCAGTTGAAGAATGAGAGACATATCTCAGTTGAAGAATGAGACACATGTCTCAGTTGAAGAATGAGAGACATATCTCAGTTGAAGAATGAGAGACATATCTCAGTTGAAGAATGAGAGACTATCTCAGTTGAAGAATGAGAGACATATCTCATTTGAAGAATGAGACACATGTCTCAGTTGAAGAATGAGACATATCTCAGTTGAAGAATGAGACACATGTCTCAGTTGAAGAATGAGAGACATATCTCAGTTGAAGAATGAGAGACATATCTCAGTTGAAGAATGAGACACATGTCTCAGTTGAAGAATGAGAGACATATCTCAGTTGAAGAATGAGACACATATCTCAGTTGAAGAATGAGAGACTATCTCAGTTGAAGAATGAGAGACATATCTCAGTTGAAGAATGAGACACATGTCTCAATTGAAGAATGAGACATATCTCAGTTGAAGAATGAGACACATGTCTCAGTTGAAGAATGAGACACATGTCTCAGTTGAAGAATGAGACACATGTCTCAGTTGAAGAATGAGAGACATATCTCAGTTGAAGAATGAGAGACATATCTCAGTTGAAGAATGAGACACATGTCTCAGTTGAAGAATGAGAGACTTATCTCAGTTGAAGAATGAGACACATGTCTCAGTTGAAGAATGAGAGACATATCTCAGTTGAAGAATGAGACACATGTCTCAGTTGAAAAAGGAGACACATGTCTCAGTTGAAGAATGAGAGACATATCTCAGTTGAAGAATGAGACACATGTCTCAGTTGAAGAATGAGAGACATATCTCATTTGAAGAATGAGAGACATATCTCAGTTGAAGAATGAGACACATGTCTCAGTTGAAGAATGAGAGACACATCTCAGTTGAAGAATGAGACACATGTCTCAGTTGAAGAATGAGAGACATATCTCAGTTGAAGAATGAGAGACATATCTCAGTTGAAGAATGAGACACATGTCTCAGTTGAAGAATGAGACACATGTCTCAGTTGAAGAATGAGACACATGTCTCAGTTGAAGAATGAGACACATGTCTCAGTTGAAGAATGAGACACGTGTCTCAGTTGAAGAATGAGACACGTGTCTCAGTTGAAGAATGTTACACATGTCTCAGTTGAAGAATGAGACACATATCTCAGTTGAAGAATGAGACACATGTCTCAGTTGAAGAATGAGACACATGTCTCAGTTGAAGAATGAGACACATGTCTCAGTTGAAGAATGAGACACATGTCTCAGTTGAAGAATGAGACACGTGTCTCAGTTGAAGAATGAGACACGTGTCTCAGTTGAAGAATGTTACACATGTCTCAGTTGAAGAATGAGACACATGTCTCAGTTGAAGAATGAGACACGTGTCTCAGTTGAAGAATGAGACATGTCTCAGTTGAATGTGACTCATGTCTCAGTTGAAGAATGAGACACATGTCTCAGTTGAGGAATGAGACACATGTCTCAGTTGAAGAATGAGACACATGTCTCAGTTGAAGAATGAGACACATGTCTCAGTTGAAGACTTAGACTCATGTCAGTTATTGAATGGATGACAGTGAATGTCTCCCCTTCTGGACGTAACTCTGGCTTGGCTAGGAATGTCTCTTATGGTTAAAAATTAAATATTTTACATTTCACTGGCTCCCCGGTACATGTCTGCCCCAGATGTATAAATATTAACACTGCTAATATATTTTTCCATTAGATTTACATAACTATTTAGGATTTAAGTAAAAAACTTGATCCGTGAAAGTCTTCTGGTAAGTCATTGATGGTTGTGGTGCTGTGTCTCTGTCTGGTTGCTTATCTGAGACTTTAATTGTTACTTGACACACTTGAGCAGAGCTAGAACCTGTTGAGTACTGGGAGTGGTTGTTGGGTGATGTGGTGGGAGTGGTTGTTGGGTGATGTGGTGGGAGTGGTTGTTGGGTTAGTGGTGTGGTGGGAGTGGTTGTTGGGTTAGTGGTGTGGTGGGAGTGGTTGTTGGGTTAGTGATGTGGTGGGAGTGGTTGTTGGGTTAGTGATGTGGTGGGAGTGGTTGTTGGGTTAGTGATGTGATGGGAGTGGTTATTGGGTTAGTGGTGTGATGGGAGTGGTTGTTGGTTGATGTGTTGGGAGTGGTTGTTGGGTGATGTGGTGGGAGTGGTTGTTGGGTTAGTGATGTGATGGGAGTGGTTATTGGGTTAGTGGTGTGATGGGAGTGGTTGTTGGGTGATGTGGTGGGAGTGCTTGTTGGGTTAGTGGTGTGGTGGGAGTGGTTGCTGGGTTAGTGGTGTGGTGGGAGTGGTTGTTGGGTTAGTGATATGGTGGGAGTGGTTGTTGGGTTAGTGTGGCAGGAGTGGTTGTTGGGTTAGTGGTGTGGTGGGAGTGGTTGTTGGGTGATGTGGTGGGAGTGCTTGTTTGGTTAGTGGTGTGGTGGGAGTGGTTGCTGGGTTAGTGGTGTGGTGGGAGTGGTTGTTGGGTTAGTGATGTGGTGGGAGTGGTTGTTGGGTTAGTGTGGCAGGAGTGGTTGTTGGGTTAGTGGTGTGGTGGGAGTGGTTGTTGGGTTAGTGGTGTGGTGGGAGAGGTTGTTGGGTTAGTGATGTGGTGGGAGTGGTTGTTGGGTTAGTGATGTGGTGGGAGTGGTTGTTGGGTTAGTGATGTGGTGGGAGTGGTTGTTGGGTTAGTGATGTGGTGGCTGTGGTTGTTGGGTTAGTAGTGTGGTGGGAGTGGTTGTTGGGTTAGTAGTGTGGTGGGAGTGGTTGTTGGGTTAGTAGTGTGGTGGGAGTGATTGTTGGTCTGCGGTTTTCTTTGCCCTTCTCCGATCTTCATGACTTTGCATTTGGCGGGGTTAAATTCTAGGAGCCAGTTGCTGGACCACGCATCCACCCTGTCCAGGTCTCTTTGTAGACCTGTCTGGTCCGCATCTGATTTAATTCTCTTCATTAACTTCACATCATCTGCAAACAGAGACACTTCTGAGTGTATCCATTCCGTCATGTCGTTCACATATACCAAGAATAGCACTGGTCCCAGGACTGACCCCTGTGGGACCCCGCTCGTCATAGGCGCCCACTGTGATACCTCATCACAGACCATGACTCGCTGTTGCCTCCCTGTTAGGTATTCTCTGATCCATTGCAGTGCCCTTCCTGTTATATGTGCCTGTTCCTCTAGCTTCTGTACTAATCTCTTGTGAGGAACTGTGTCGAAGGCCTTCTTGCAGTCCAAGAAAATGCAATGACCCACCCCTCCCTCTCATTTCTTACTTCATTTACCTTGTCATAAAACTGTAGTAGGTTTGTGACACAGGACTTGCCTTCCATGAATCCGTGCTGGCTGTCGTTTATAGCCTTGTTCTGCTCTAGGTGCTCCACCACTCTCCTGATAATCTCCATGACTTTGCATATTATACACGTCAGTGACACTGGTCTATAGTGCTTCATTTCTGTCTCCTTTCTTAAAGATGGGGATTACATTTGCCATCTTCCATACCTCAAGTAGTTACCTGGAGGTTATTCCGGGGATCAACGCCCCCGCGGCCCGGTCCATGACCAGGCCTCCCGGTGGATCAGGGCCTGATCAATCAGGCTGTTACTGCTGGCCGCATGCAGTCCAACGTACGAGCCACAGCCCGGCTGATCTGGCACTTACTTTAAGTATCTGTCCAGCTCTCTCTTGAAGGCAGCCAGGGGTTTAATGCTTGATGGGAGGCTGTTGAAAAGTCTTGGGCCCCAGACACTTATGGTGTTTTCTCCCTACTTTATGGTGTTTTCGCCCCTACTTTTAATTGGGGGTATTTTGCTTCGCCTGCCCAGCCTTTTACTTTCTTAGGGAGTGATTTCTGTGTGCAGATTTGGGACCATTCTTTCCAGGATTTTCCAAGTGTAGATTATGATATATCTCTCTCCCTCCTGCGTTCCAACGCGTACAAGTCAAGTGCTTCCAAGCGTTCCCAGTAGTTAAGGTGCTTGATAGAACTTATACGTGCAGTAAAGGATCTCTGTACACTAGAACTGCAATTTCACCTGCTTTGAATGGAGATGTTAATGTACAGCAGTAGAGAGAACAAGTGATTTGAAAAGGATCCTCACTGATTTGGCATCTCTCATTTTGAACGTTCTCATTATCCATCCTATCATTTTCTTTGCACTTGTGATCGTTGCACTGTTGTGATCCTTGAAAGTTAGATCCTCAGACATTATTACTCCCAGGTCCCTTACATTGTTTTTCCGCTCTATTGTATGGCCAGAGTTTGTAGTATACTCTGTTGTAGTTATTATCTCGTCCAGTTTTCCATAACGGAGTAGTTGGAATTTGTCCTCATTGAACATCATATTGTTTACCGTTGCCCACTGGAAAACTTTGTTTATATCTTCTTGGAGGTTAACCGCATCCTCAGCAGATGACAGCCTCATGCAGATCCTAGTATCATCCGCAAAGGATGATACGGTGCTGTGGTGTGTATATCTGTCTATGTCTGATATGAGGATGAGGAATAAGATGGGGCGAGTACTATGCCTTGTGGAACAGAGCTCTTCACTATGGCAGCCTCCGATTTAACTCAGTTGACCACTACTCTTTGTGTTCAATTTGTTAGGAAGTTGAAGATCCATCTCCCCACTTTCCCAGTTATTCCTTTAGCACGTATTTTGTGCGCTATTACGCCATGATCGCATTTGTCAAACGCTTTTGCAAAGTCTGTGTATATTACACAGTTGCCCAGTTTCAAGGGATGTGTTGCAGATTGTGGTTAGTGGCACACACAGTGTCTCTGCTCCTTCTCTAAGGACCCACGGAGAGATGTCTGGTCCCACCGCCTTTGAGGTATCAAGGTCACTTAGGAGCTTCTTCACCTCCTCCTCAGTTGTGTGTATTTCATCCAACACTTGTTGGTATATCCCTTGTTGATGTACGCCACTGTTTTGTCTTCCCAGTGTGTGTGTGTGTGTGTGTGTGTACTCACCTATTTGTGGTTGCAGGGGTCGAGTCTTAGCTCCTGTGTGTGTGTGTGTGTGTGTGTGTGTGTGTGTGTGTGTGTGTGTGTGTGTGTGTGTGTGTGTGTGTTGTGCCTAATGCGTAAAACTTGCCATTTTGGCTTAAATGTCAATGTACGTCTTGCCGAATAGGGCAAGCGAAAATTTGTGTATGCAATAATTTCACAAAAATCATTTTGAACCTAACGAAGAGAAATTTACTTAATTGTGTTTGTTTATTATTAAATTACTGTAAACTTATGTAAAATACATTTAATTGGATTAGGCTAAATTAGATTGCGCTTGTTATAATAAGGTTAGGTAAGTTTCCTAAGGTTCTTTTGGTACAAAATTATTAATTTTCATTTTAACATAAATGAAAAAAATAGCTATCTTGAAATGTGTAAGAAAATTTTTTAGGAAGGACTTAATTTTAAATGAGTTCTCGCTAATTGACCAGTTTTACCTATTAGGCACGACATGTATATGTATATATATATATATATATATATATATATATATATATATATATATATATATATATATATATATATATATATTATCACACTGGCCGATTCCCACCAAGGCAGGGTGGCCCGAAAAAGAAAAACTTTCACCATCATTCACTCCATCACTGTCTTGCCAGAAGGGTGCTTTACACTACAGTTTTTAAACTGCAACATTAACACCCCTCCTTCAGAGTGCAGGCACTGTACTTCCCATCTCCAGGACTCAAGTCTGGCCTGCCGGTTTCCCTGAATCCCTTCATAAATGTTACTTTGCTCACACTCCAACAGCACGTCAAGTATTAAAAACCATTTGTCTCCATTCACTCCTATCAAACACGCTCACGCATGCCTGCTGGAAGTCCAAGCCCCTCGCACACAAAACCTCCTTTACCCCCTCCCTCCAACCCTTCCTAGGCCGACCCCTACCCCGCCTTCCTTCCACTACAGACTGATACACTCTTGAAGTCATTCTGTTTCGCTCCATTCTCTCTACATGTCCGAACCACCTCAACAACCCTTCCTCAGCCCTCTGGACAACAGTTTTGGTAATCCCGCACCTCCTCCTAACTTCCAAACTACGAATTCTCTGCATTATATTCACACCACACATTGCCCTCAGACATGACATCTCCACTGCCTCCAGCCTTCTCCTCGCTGCAACATTCATCACCCACGCTTCACACCCATATAAGAGCGTTGGTAAAACTATACTCTCATACATTCCCCTCTTTGCCTCCAAGGACAAAGTTCTTTGTCTCCACAGACTCCTAAGTGCACCACTCACTCTTTTTCCCTCATCAATTCTATGATTCACCTCATCTTTCATAGACCCATCCGCTGACACGTCCACTCCCAAATATCTGAATACGTTCACCTCCTCCATACTCTCTCCCTCCAATCTGATATTCAATCTTTCATCACCTAATCTTTTTGTTATCCTCATAACCTTACTCTTTCCTGTATTCACCTTTAATTTTCTTCTTTTGCACACCCTACCAAATTCATCCACCAATCTCTGCAGCTTCTCTTCAGAATCTCCCAAGAGCACAGTGTCATCAGCAAAGAGCAGCTGTGACAACTCCCACTTTGTGTGTGATTCTTTATCTTTTAACTCCACGCCTCTTGCCAAGACCCTCGCATTTACTTCTCTTACAACCCCATCTATAAATATATTAAACAACCACGGTGACATCACACATCCTTGTCTAAGGCCTACTTTTACTGGGAAAAAATTTCACTCTTTCCTACATACTCTAACTTGAGCCTCACTATCCTCGTAAAAACTCTTCACTGCTTTCAGTAACCTACCTCCTACACCATACACTTGCAACATCTGCCACATTGCCCCCCTATCCACCCTGTCATTCGCCTTTTCCAAATCCATAAATGCCACAAAGACCTCTTTAGCCTTATCTAAATACTGTTCACTTATATGTTTCACTGTAAACACCTGGTCCACACACCCCCTACCTTTCCTAAAGCCTCCTTGTTCATCTGCTATCCTATTCTCCGTCTTACTCTTAATTCTTTCAATTATAACTCTACCATACACTTTACCAGGTACACTCAACAGACTTATCCCCCTATAATTTTTGCACTCTCTTTTATCCCCTTTGCCTTTATACAAAGGAACTATGCATGCTCTCTGCCAATCCCTAGGTACCTTACCCTCTTCCATACATTTATTAAATAATTGCACCAACCACTCCAAAACTATATCCCCACCTGCTTTTAACATTTCTATCTTTATCCCATCAATCCCGGCTGCCTTACCCCCTTTCATTTTACCTACTGCCTCACGAACTTCCCCCACACTCACAACTGGCTCTTCCTCACTCCTACAAGATGTTATTCCTCCTTGCCCTATACACGAAATCACAGCTTCCCTATCTTCATCAACATTTAACAATTCCTCAAAATATTCCCTCCATCTTCCCAATACCTCTAGCTCTCCATTTAATAACTCTC
>NC_091305.1:50967579-50980079 GCF_038502225.1 Cherax quadricarinatus | reverse complement strand
ACACATATTGCAACACTGTCAGCATATCACACATATTACAACACTGCCAGCACATCACACATATTGCAACACTGTCAGCACATCACACATATTACAACACTGCCAGCACATCACACATATTACAACACTGCCAGCACATCACACATATTGCAACACTCAGCACATCACACATATTACAACACTGCCAGCACATCACACATATTACAACACTGCCAGCACATCACACATATTACAACACTGCCAGCACATCACACATATTGCAACACTGTCAGCACATCACACATATTACAACACTGCCAGCACATCACACATATTGCAACACTGTCAGCACATCACACATATTGCAACACTCAGCACATCACACATATTGCAACACTGTCAGCACATCACACATATTGCAACACTGTCAGCACATCACACATATTGCAACACTGTCAGCACATCACACATATTACAACAGTGCCAGCACATCACACATATTGCAACACTCAGCACATCACACATATTGCAACACTGTCAGCACATCACACATATTGCAACACTGTCAGCACATCACACATATTGCAACACTGTCAGCACATCACACATATTACAACAGTGCCAGCACATCACACATATTGCAACACTCAGCACATCACACATATTGCAACACTGTCAGCACATCACACATATTGCAACACTGTCAGCACATCACACATATTGCAACACACTGTTGAGTTGAAAGATGTTGAGTTGGATAATGTAAGATGTTGCTAGGTTGAAAGTCCTGGTACTCCTTGAAGTCCTGGTGCTCCTTGCACTTTTGGCACTGCTGGCATTCTTGGTACTTCTGGCGTTCCTTGCACTACTTGCACTCCTGGCACTCCTTGCATTCTTGGTACCCCTTGCACTCTTGGCACTTCTGGCATTCCTGATACTTCTGGCGTTCCTTGCACTACTTGCACTTCTGGTGTTCCTGTCACTTTTGGCGTTCCTTGCACTACTTGCACTTCTGGTGTTCCTGTCACTTTTGGCGTTCCTTGCACTACTTGCACTCCTGGCACTTCTGGTGCTCCTGGTACTTCTGGCGTTCTTTGCACTACTGGCACTCCTGGCACTTCTGTCGTTCCTTGCACTACTTGCACTCCTGGCACTTCTGGTGTTCCTGGTACTTCTGGCGTGCCTTGCACTACTGGCACTCCTGGCACTTCTGTCGTTCCTTGCACTACTTGCACTCCTGGCACTTCTGGTGTTCCTGGCACTTCTGGTGTTCCTGGCACTTCTGGCATTCCTTGCACAACTTGCACTCCTGGCACTTCTGGCGTTCCTTGCGCTACTGGCACTCCTGGCATTCCTGGTGTTTCTGGCACTTCTGGCGTTCCTTCCACTACTTGCACTATTGGCACTTCTGGTGTTCCTGGCACTTCTGGCGTTCCTTGCATTCCTTGCACTCCTGGCATTCCCGACACTTCTTGACACTCTTTGTACTCCTGGCATTCCTTGCACTTCTGGCATTCCTTGCACTCATGGCACTCCCTGCACTTCTGGCACTCCTTGTACTTCTGAAACTCCTTGCATTTCTGGCACTCCTGGCACTCGCAGTCCTGGCACTCCTTGCACTCATGGCACTCCTTGCACTCCTTCCACTCCTAGCACTCCTGGCACTCCTTCCACTCCTAGCACTCCTGGCACTCCTTCCACTCCTAGCACTCCTGGCACTCCTTCCACTCCTAGCACTCCTGGCACTCTTTGCACTTCTGGCGCTCCTTGCACTTCTGGCACTCCTTGCACTCCTGGCACTCCTTCCACTCCTAGCACTCCTGGCACTCTTTGCACTTCTGGCACTCCTTGCACTTCTGGCACTCCTTGCACTCCCGGCACTTCTGTTACTCCTTGCACTCCTGGCACTCTTTGCACTTCTGGCACTCCTTGCACTCCTGGCACTCCTGGCACTCCTGGCACTCCTTGCACTCCTGGCACTCTTTGCGCTTCTGGCACTCCTTGCACTCCTGGCACTCTTTGCACTTCTGGCACTCTTTGCACTTCTGGCACTCCTGGCACTCCTTGCACTCCTAGCACTCCCGGCACTCCTGGCACTCCTGGCACTCTGCCGGCTGTGAGTGCCAATGGTGGATGTGGAAACAATATTTTTTTGCATATTTGCGTATGTTTTGATAATGAAGGTCAGCAGTGGTGGAGGGTCGTCCGTGTTGTGGGTGTCCACCACGTACACTGCTGTTACCATGCGTGTTGTGGGTGTTCATCACGTACACTGCTGTTACCATGCGTGTTGTGGGTGTCCACCACGTACACTGCTGTTACCATGCGTGTTGTGGGTGTTCATCACGTACACTGCTGTTACCATGCGTGTTGTGGGTGTTCATCACGTACACTGCTGTTACCATGCGTGTTGTGGGTGTTCACCACGTACACTGCTGTTACCATGCGTGTTGTGGGTGCTCACGTACACTGCTGTTACCATGTGTGTTGTGGGTGTTCACCACGTACACTGTTACCATGCGTGTTGTGAGTGTTCACCACGTACACTGTTACCATGCGTGTTGTGGGTGTTCACCACGTACACTGTTACCATGCGTGTTGTGGGTGTTCACCACGTACACTGTTACCATGCGTGTTGTGGGTGTTCACCACGTACACTGTTACCATGCGTGTTGTGGGTGTTCACCACGTACACTGTTACCATGCATGTTGTGGGTGTTCACCACGTACACTGTTACCATGCGTGTTGTGGGTGTTCACCACGTACACTGTTACCATGCGTGTTGTGGGTGTTCACCACGTACACTGTTACCATGCGTGTTGTGGGTGTTCACCACGTACACTGTTACCATGCGTGTTGTGGGTGTTCACCACGTACACTGTTACCATGCGTGTTGTGGGTGTTCACCACGTACACTGTTACCATGCATGTTGTGGGTGTTCACCACGTACACTGTTACCATGCGTGTTGTGGGTGTTCACGTACACTGTTACCATGCGTGTTGTGGGTGTTCACCACGTACACTGTTACCATGCGTGTTGTGGGTGTTCACCACGTACACTGTTACCATGCATGTTGTGGGTGTTCACCACGTACACTGTTACCATGCATGTTGTGGGTGTTCACCACGTACACTGTTACCATGCGTGTTGTGGGTGTTCATCCAGTATACACAACATTTATCTTGTCTTCCGGTACATCTAAGAGCATGTCATATTGGTCTAGAAACTTTGAGAGGCAGGAGCGTCCTGCTACACCCATGTTGCCCTGGGTTGTGCATCTGTATGAGGTAGGAGCGTCCTGCTACACCCATGTTGCCCTGGGTTGTGCATCTGTAAGAGGCAGGAGCGTCCTGCTACATCCATGTTGCCCTGGGTTGTGCATCTGTAAGAGGCAGGAGCGTCCTGCTACACCCATGTTGCCCTGGGTTGTGCATCTGTAAGAGGCAGGAGCGTCCTGCTACATCCATGTTGCCCTGGGTTGTGCATCTGTAAGAGGCAGGAGCGTCCTGCTACACCCATGTTGCCCTGGGTTGTGCATCTGTAAGAGGCAGGAGCGTCCTGCTACACCCATGTTGCCCTGGGTTGTGCATCTGTAAGAGGCAGGAGCGTCCTGCTACATCCATGTTGCCCTGGGTTGTGCATCTGTAAGAGGCAGGAGCGTCCTGCTACACCCATGTTGCCCTGGGTTGTGCATCTGTAAGAGGCAGGAGCGTCCTGCTACACCCATGTTGCCCTGGGTTGTGCATCTGTAAGAGGCAGGAGCGTCCTGCTACACCCATGTTGCCCTGGGTTGTGCATCTGTAAGAGGCAGGAGCGACCTGCTACACCCATGTTGCCCTGGGTTGTGCATCTGTAAGAGGCAGGAGTGTTCTGCTACACCCATGTTGCCCTAGCTTGTGCATCTGTGAGAGGCAGGAACGACCTGCTACACCCATGTTGCCCTGGGTTGTGCATCTGTAAGAGGCAGGAGCGACCTGCTACACCCATGTTGCCCTGGGTTGTGCATCTGTAAGAGGCAGGAGCGTCCTGCTACACCCATGTTGCCCTGGGTTGTGCATCTGTAAGAGGCAGGAACGACCTGCTACACCCATGTTGCCCTGGGTTGTGCATCTGTAAGAGGCAGGAGCGACCTGCTACACCCATGTTGCCTTGGGTTGTGCATCTGTAAGAGGCAGGAGCGTCCTGCTACACCCATGTTGCCCTAGCTTGTGCATCTGTGAGAGGCAGGAGCGACCTGCGACACCCATGTTGCCCTGGGTTGCGCATCTGTGAGAGCCAGGAGCGACCTGCTACACCCATGTTGCCCTGGGTTGTGCATCTGTAAGAGGCAGGAGTGTTCTGCTACACCCATGTTGCCCTAGCTTGTGCATCTGTGAGAGGCAGGAACGACCTGCTACACCCATGTTGCCCTGGGTTGTGCATCTGTGAGAGGCAGGAGCGACCTGCTACACCCATGTTGCCCTGGGTTGTGCATCTGTAAGAGGCAGGAGCGTCCTGCTACACCCATGTTGCCCTGGGTTGTGCATCTGTAAGAGGCAGGAACGACCTGCTACACCCATGTTGCCCTGGGTTGTGCATCTGTAAGAGGCAGGAGCGACCTGCTACACCCATGTTGCCTTGGGTTGTGCATCTGTAAGAGGCAGGAGCGTCCTGCTACACCCATGTTGCCCTAGCTTGTGCATCTGTGAGAGGCAGGAGCGACCTGCGACACCCATGTTGCCCTGGGTTACGCATCTGTGAGAGCCAGGAGCGACCTGCTACACCCATGTTGCCCTGGGTTGTGCATCTGTGAGAGGCAGGAGCGACCTGCTACACCCATGATGCCCTGGGTTGTGCATTTGTGAGAGGCAGGAGCGACCTGCGACACCCATGTTGCCCTGGGTTGTGCATCTGTGAGAGGCAGGAGCGACCTGCGACACCCATGTTGCCCTGGGTTGTGCATCTGTGAGAGGCAGGAGCGACCTGCTACACCCATGTTGCCCTGGGTTATGCATCTGTGAGAGGCAGGAGCGACCTGCGACACCCATGTTGCCCTGGGTTGTGCATCTGTGAGAGGCAGGAGCGACCTGCTACACCCATGTTGCCCTGGGTTGTGCATCTGTGAGAGGCAGGAACGACCTGCGACACCCATGTTGCCCTAGCTTGTGCATCTGTGAGAGGCAGGAGCGACCTGCTACACCCATGTTGCCCTGGGTTATGCATCTGTGAGAGGCAGGAACGACCTGCTACACCCATGTTGCCCTGGGTTATGCATCTGTGAGAGGCAGGAGCGACCTGCGACATCCATGGGAAAGATTACATCAGAAAGTGTGGAGATGTTGGCCGTGTTTGAGTCTCATTCAAGAAAAATAATTCGTTAGGGGTCTTTGATGTGTAGAACTGATGAAAGGTTCACTGGACACACAAGCTTATTGTGACTTAAGTATTTCAGTCTTGATCTTACAGTCGCCAGTGTACAGGTCCTGTAGTAGATGTTTTCGCTCTGGAATGTACGTAAGACAAATATCTGGGATGTCTTCGGATATCCTTTAAGGTCGGTCGGTCTCTCTCTCTCTCTCTCTCTCTCTCTCTCTCTCTCTCTCTCTCTCTCTCTCTCTCTCTCTCTCTCTCTCTCTCTCTCTCTCTCCCTCCCTCTCTCCCTCTCTCTCTCTCTCTCTCTCTCTCTCTCTCTCTCTCTCTCTCTCTCTCTCTCTCTCTCTCTCTCTCTCTCTCTCTCTCTCTCTCCTGGACTCTTTGTGATGCAGTCAGTTTGTCCCCGATGTTTTCCACTTCCGAAACCAGAGTTTCCTCTCGTACTTGAGAGAGTTTGCTACCTCTGAGAAGCTGTGTTATCCATCGTCTTCACCTGTAGAGGGAACACCAACACCACCAACTCATTGCCACACAACGGAAAAATCAACTTTTAGAATTGTTACCTATTCAAGTTACAGACAACAAACAGCCCAACTATTCGGAAGTCTTAGCTTATTCACATCTGCTGTGCGTTCTGTGTATATGGGACACTTAGGCAAAGCTCTCTCTTCACACGCTGAGTGTCCGTGGTTCGATCCCCGGCAAGGGTGGAAGCATTAGGCGTGTTTCCATACACCTGTTGTCCCGTTCACCTAGCAAGCAAGTAGGTACCTGGATGTTAGTCGACTGGTGTGGGTCGCATCCTGGGGGACAAGATTGGAGGACCCCAGTGGAAATAAGACAAACACTCCCTCGATGACTCCTCACTTTCTTGGGTTATTTTGGGTGGCTAACCCTCCGGGGTTAAAAATCCTAACAAAATCTTATCAAATCTCTTATCCCAGCACTTCGATTCATCCTGGAGTGCTGCAACACAACACACAGACGCAGTACAAGACACATACCAAAATATCAACATGCCATGTGGTCGACTCAACATCTCCAAGAACTTCCTGCTAATAAAGGCTCCTAAAATTTTGCATTTCCTTTCAGGAAATGCAAAATGTTGCCATTCCTTCACTTCCTTCAGATTTAAAAACAACACACCTTCATCTTGTTTATCTAACTCATATTAACATTCATATTGTTTTTATCACTCTCCCCAAATTTTTGTCCATAAGTCGTAACTACAACAAACATTATAACAAACTGACTCACAAAAAACGCAATCCAGAGTTAATAACAGAGACTGTAAACTTTAACATTGATGGGAACCAACGTAATCTGGTAATTATCTGTAGTTATGAGTTAATTTTAAGGCTGACAGAAATTTCCTGCGTAACCAGACCAGACTTGCTGTGAAGCGTAACCAGACCAGACTTGCTGTGAAGTGTAACCAGACCAGAGACTTGCTGTGAAGTGTAACCAGACCAGACTTGCTGTGAAGTGTAACCAGACCAGAGACTTGCTGTGAAGTGTAACCAGACCAGAGACTTGCTGTGAAGTGTAACCAGACCAGAGACTTGCTGTGAAGTGTAACCAGACCAGAGACTTGCTGTGAAGCGTAACCAGACCAGAGACTTGCTGTGAAGTGTAACCAGACCAGAGACTTGCTGTGAAGTGTAACCAGACCAGAGACTTGCTGTGAAGTGTAACCAGACCAGAGACTTGCTGTGAAGTGTAACCAGACCAGAGACTTGCTGTGAAGTGTAACCAGACCAGACTTGCTGTGAAGCGTAACCAGACCAGACTTGCTGTGAAGTGTAACCAGACCAGAGACTTGCTGTGAAGCGTAACCAGACCAGAGACTTGCTGTGAAGTGTAACCAGACCAGAGACTTGCTGTGAAGTGTAACCAGACCAGACTTGCTGTGAAGTGTAACCAGACCAGAGACTTGCTGTGAAGCGTAACCAGACCAGAGGCTTGCTGTGAAGCGTAACCAGACCAGAGACTTGCTGTGAAGCGTAACCAGACCAGACTTGTTGTGAAGCGTAACCAGACCAGAGACTTGCTGTGAAGCGTAACCAGACCAGAGGCTTGCTGTGAAGCGTAACCAGACCAGAGACTTGCTGTGAAGTGTAACCAGACCAGACTTGTTGTGAAGCGTAACCAGACCAGAGACTTGCTGTGAAGCGTAACCAGACCAGAGACTTGCTGTGAAGCGTAACCAGACCAGAGACTTGCTGTGAAGCGTAACCAGACCAGAGGCTTGCTGTGAAGTGTAACCAGACCAGAGACTTGCTGTGAAGCGTAACCAGACCAGAGACTTGCTGTGAAGCGTAACCAGACCAGACTTGCTGTTAAGCTTGCTGTGAAGCGTAACCAGACCAGAGACTTGCTGTGAAGTGTAACCAGACCAGACTTGCTGTGAAGTGTAACCAGACCAGAGACTTGCTGTGAAGCGTAACCAGACCAGAGACTTGCTGTGAAGCGTTGCTGTGAAGCGTGTAAGCCAGACCAGAGACTTGCTGTGAAGTGTAACCAGACCAGAGACTTGCTGTGAAGTAACCAGACCAGAGACTTGCTGTGAAGCGTAACAGACCAGAGACTTGCTGTGAAGTGTAACCAGACCAGAGACTTGCTGTGAAGCGTAACCAGACCAGAGACTTGCTGTGAAGTGTAACCAGACCAGAGACTTGCTGTGAAGCGTAACCAGACCAGAGACTTGCTGTGAAGTGTAACCAGACCAGAGACTTGCTGTGAAGCGTAACCAGACCAGACTTGCTGTTAAGCGTAACCAGACCAGAGACTTGCTGTGAAGTGTAACCAGACCAGAGACTTGCTGTGAAGCGTAACCAGACCAGAGACTTGCTGTGAAGTGTAACCAGACCAGAGACTTGCTGTGAAGTGTAACCAGACCAGAGACTTGCTGTGAAGTGTAACCAGACCAGAGGCTTGCTGTGAAGTGTAACCAGACCAGAGACTTGCTGTGAAGCGTAACCAGTAAGTGTAACCAGACCAGACTTGCTGTGAAGTGTAACTTGCAGTGAAGTGTAACGAGACCCGAGTCTTGCTGTGAAGCGTAACCAGACCAGAGACTTGCTGTGAAGTGTAACCAGACCAGAGGGTTGCTGTGAAGTGTAACCAGACCAGAGTCTTGCTGTGAAGTGTAACCAGACCAGAGACTTGCTGTGAAGTGTAACCAGACCAGAGGCTTGCTGTGAAGTGTAACCAGACCAGAGACCAGACCAGACTTGCTGTGAAGTGTAACCAGACCAGAGACTTGCTGTGAAGTGTAACCAGACCAGAGACTTGCTGTGAAGTGTAACCAGACCAGACTTGCTGTGAAGTGTAACCAGACCAGAGACTTGCTGTGAAGTGTAACCAGACCAGAGACTTGCTGTGAAGTGTAACCAGACCAGACTTGCTGTGAAGTGTAACCAGACCAGACTTGCTGTGAAGTGTAACCAGACCAGACTTGCTGTGAAGTGTAACCAGACCAGAGACTTGCTGTGAAGAGTAACCAGACCAGAGCTGTGAAGTGTAACTTGCTGTGAAGTGTAACCAGTAAGTGTAACCAGACCAGAGACTTGCTGTGAAGTGTAACCAGACCAGAGACTTGCTGTGAAGCGTAACCAGACCAGAGACTTGCTGTGAAGTGTAACCAGACCAGAGGCTTGCTGTGAAGTGTAACCAGACCAGAGACTTGCTGTGAAGTGTAACCAGACCAGAGACTTGCTGTGAAGCGTAACCAGACCAGACTTGCTGTGAAGTGTTGCTGTGTGAAGACCAGTAACCAGACCAGAGACTTGCTGTGAAGTGTAACCAGACCAGAGACTTGCTGTGAAGTGTAACCAGACCAGAGACTTGCTGTGAAGCGTAACCAGACCAGAGACTTGCTGTGAAGTGTAACCAGACCAGAGGCTTGCTGTGAAGCGTAACCAGACCAGACTTGCTGTGAAGTTAACCAGACTTGCTGTGAAGCGTAACCAGACCAGACTTGCTGTGAAGTGTAACCAGACCAGAGGCTTGCTGTGAAGCGTAAGACCAGTTGCTGTGAAGTGTAACCAGACCAGAGCTGTGAAGTGTAACTTGCTGTGAAGCGTAACCAGACCAGAGACTTGCTGTGAAGTGTAACCAGACCAGACTTGCTGTGAAGCGTAACCAGACCAGAGACTTGCTGTGAAGCGTAAGCGTAAGTGTAACCAGACCAGAGACTTGCTGTGAAGTGTAACCAGACCAGAGACTTGCTGTGAAGTGTAACCAGACCAGAGACTTGCTGTGAAGTGTAACCAGACCAGACTTGCTGTGAAGTGTAACCAGACCAGAGACTTGCTGTGAAGTGTAACCAGACCAGAGACTTGCTGTGAAGTGTAACCAGACCAGAGACTTGCTGTGAAGCGTAACCAGACCAGAATTGCTGTTAAGCGTAACCAGACCAGACTTGCTGTTAAGCGTAACCAGACCAGAGGCTTGCTGTGAAGTGTAACCAGACCAGAGACTTGCTGTGAAGTGTAACCAGACCAGACTTGTTGTGAAGCGTAACCAGACCAGACTTGCTGTTAAGCGTAACCAGACCAGAGACTTGCTGTGAAGCGTAACCAGACCAGAGACTTGCTGTGAAGAAGCGTAACCAGACCAGAGACTTGCTGTGAAGCGTAACCAGACCAGAGACTTGCTGTGAAGCGTAACCAGACCAGAGACTTGCTGTGAAGCGTAACCAGACCAGAGACTTGCTGTGAAGCGTAACCAGACCAGAGACTTGCTGTGAAGTGTAACCAGACCAGAGGCTTGCTGTGAAGTGTAACCAGACCAGAGACTTGCTGTGAAGTGTAACCAGACCAGAGACTTGCTGTGAAGTGTAACCAGACCAGAGACTTGCTGTGAAGTGTAACCAGACCAGAGACTTGCTGTGAAGCGTAACCAGACCAGAGACTTGCTGTGAAGTGTAACCAGACCAGAGACTTGCTGTGAAGTGTAACCAGACCAGAGACTTGCTGTGAAGCGTAACCAGACCAGAGGCTTGCTGTGAAGTGTAACCAGACCAGAGACTTGCTGTGAAGTGTAACCAGACCAGAGACTTGCTGTGAAGTGTAACCAGACCAGAGACTTGCTGTGAAGTGTGACCAGAGACTTGCTGTGAAGCGTAACCAGACCAGACCAGACCAGAGGCTTGCTGTGAAGCGTAACCAGACCAGAGGCTTGCTGTGAAGTGTAACCAGACCAGAGACTTGCTGTGAAGTGTAACCAGACCAGACTTGCTGTGAAGTGTAACCAGACCAGAGACTTGCTGTGAAGTGTAACCAGACCAGACTTGCTGTGAAGCGTAACCAGACCAGAGACTTGCTGTGAAGCGTAACCAGACCAGAGACTTGCTGTGAAGTGTAACCAGACCAGAGACTTGCTGTGAAGTGTAACCAGACCAGAGACTTGCTGTGAAGCGTAACCAGACCAGAGGCTGTGTGAAGTGTAACCAGACCAGACTTGCTGTGTAGTGTAACCAGACCAGAGACTTGCTGTGAAGCGTAACCAGACCAGAGACTTGCTGTGAAGTGTAACCAGACCAGACTTGCTGTGAAGCGTAACCAGACCAGAGACTTGCTGTGAAGTGTAACCAGACCAGAGACTTGCTGTGAAGCGTAACCAGACCAGAGACTTGCTGTGAAGTGTAACCAGACCAGAGACTTGCTGTGAAGTGTAACCAGACCAGAGACTTGCTGTGAAGTGTAACCAGACCAGAGACTTGCTGTGAAGCGTAACCAGACCAGAGACTTGCTGTGAAGTGTAACCAGACCAGAGACTTGCTGTGAAGTGTAACCAGACCAGACTTGTTGTGAAGCGTGCTGTGAAGTGACCAGAGGCTAAGCGTAACCAGACCAGAGACTTGCTGTGAAGTGTAACCAGACCAGACTTGTTGTGAAGCGTAACCAGACCAGAGACTTGCTGTGAAGCGTAACCAGACCAGAGACTTGCTGTGAAGCGTAACCAGACCAGAGACTTGCTGTGAAGCGTAACCAGACCAGAGGCTTGCTGTGAAGTGTAACCAGACCAGAGACTTGCTGTGAAGCGTAACCAGACCAGAATTGCTGTTAAGCGTAACCAGACCAGACTTGCTGTTAAGCGTAACCAGACCAGAGGCTTGCTGTGAAGTGTAACCAGACCAGACTTGTGAAACCAGACCAGAGACTTGCTGTGAAGCGTAACCAGACCAGAGACTTGCTGTGAAGCGTAACCAGACCAGACTTGCTGTGAAGCGTAACCAGACCAGACTTGCTGTTAAGCGTAACCAGACCAGAGACTTGCTGTGAAGTGTAACCAGACCAGAGACTTGCTGTGAAGCGTAACCAGACCAGACTTGCTGTGAAGACCAGAATTGCTGTTAAGCGTAACCAGACCAGACTTGTAACCAGACCAGACTTGTTGTGAAGCGTAACCAGACCAGACTTGCTGTTAAGCGTAACCAGACCAGAGACTTGCTGTGAAGCGTAACCAGACCAGAGACTTGCTGTGAAGCGTAACCAGACCAGACTTGCTGTGAAGCGTAACCAGACCAGACTTGCTGTTAAGCGTAACCAGACCAGAGACTTGCTGTGAAGTGTAACCAGACCAGAGACTTGCTGTGAAGCGTAACCAGACCAGAGACTTGCTGTGAAGTGTAACCAGACCAGAGACTTGCTGTGAAGTGTAACCAGACCAGACTTGCTGTGAAGTGTAACCAGACCAGACTTGCTGTGAAGTGTAACCAGACCAGACTTGCTGTGAAGTGTAACCAGACCAGAGACTTGCTGTGAAGTGTAACCAGACCAGACTTGCTGTGAAGTGTAACCAGACCAGACTTGCTGTGGAGCGTAACCAGACCAGAGACTTGCTGTGAAGCGTAACCAGACCAGAGACTTGCTGTGAAGTGTAACCAGACCAGAGACTTGCTGTGAAGTGTAACCAGACCAGAGACTTGATGTGAAGTGTAACCAGACCAGAGACTTGCTGTGAAGTGTAACCAGACCAGACTTGCTGTTAAGTGTAACCAGACCAGACTTGCTGTGAAGTGTAACCAGACCAGACTTGCTGTGAAGTGTAACCAGACCAGAGACTTGCTGTGAAGTGTAACCAGACCAGAGACTTGCTGTGAAGTGTAACCAGACCAGACTTGCTGTGAAGCGTAACCAGACCAGAGACTTGCTGTGAAG